>NW_026692076.1:0-88394 GCF_021218885.2 Marmota monax
AGCACCTAGTATATCTAATATATCCAAAGATGATCTTCCTCAAAGAGAAACAAGAGATAAGGTCTATAATTTCAATATGATTGGATTCGAAGAAGTTAATGGCTCCTTATAAACAAAAAAGAGAAAGTGATAACCCATTCTGGAGGTGATAAAAGTAGAATATCCAAATTCCCAATGATAGTGAACTAAGAAAAGAGATACAAGGTGAACAAAGTGTGAAATGAACAGGTCTAAAATTCAAAACTATAAGAAGCGTTTCTGTGTAACACAACAAGCAGTGTCTGTGTGTGTGCTTGTGTTGCTGTTGTTTTGGGTGAAGAAGATAACTAATAGAGAGGACCAAAGAGGACCATTTTGAACCCTTCCAAAAGAAACTGGAAATTATTCAACTGACAATAAGAAGCTGAGAAAGGACTGGAAGATGGACATGGGATACCTGAGAGTTCTAACACTCAAAGTGGGGCCTGAGGACTAACTGAATCAATGTCAGTAATTCTTTAAAACTACTGTAGAGAACTTTGATTCCTTCCGGGAACCTAGAGAAACAGGATCTGCATTTCAACAAGTCCCCAGGTGATGAGTATGCTCAGCAGTGCTTGGGAAGGACTGACCAAAGCTCTGGGCATGAGGAAAGAGGACTGTGTGCTAAGCAGAGCAACCCACAAAGAAAATGTCTGTGAATAAAAGTATCCTACATATGTTTTGTAATGGGGCCTGAACTCCAGAACCATGTCTTGGCATCTTCACTTATACGTGTAAATGACATCTTAAACTTAAGAAGTTTAAACCCATACATATCTTCAGTTCTTGTTGTTTCCTCTCTTGTAGCATAGAGACTTCCTCAAAGAGTCATGGGCATCAGAGGAAGCAAGGTTGTAACAGAAGGGAGGCCATGAAAGTAGTGTGATTGGCAGCTTAAAACAATGGGGCAGAGGAGTTTCTAGAGGTGGTGGACAAAGGGAGAGACCATAGCTACTGGGAGACTGGCTTCCTTAAACAAATAAATTACTGCAAAAGAAAGTAAGTGCATATTTTGAGATAATGGGAGTTGAATATCTCCATGTCTGAAGACACTTACAAATGTGAAAATAGCAAAGACTAAAAGTAAGACAGAGGTGTCAGATTGGCATCAGAAATATTGTTATGAGTTCCTGGGCTTTTCAATGTATTCAATAACAGAAATAGCAATAAATATAGATATATCTCTGCTCATGCATGTATTTTTAGGAAGCATCTATGTATACATATATGTGCACCACAATTAGATGATAAAGGCTGTGTAGGTTGCATGCCCAGGTGTGTTTCACTGAGAACTCAGCATCCTTTCATGCCTGAGTCAGCTCATACAACACGCACTGGGATAAACCCTGCAGTGTGCCATTAACTTTTCAGATTGAAAAAAGACAGGAAAAATATATTTCTGTAGAGGATCCCAAAAAGGCAGGAAACAGAGACACTAGGGAGAACTGGGGAAATCTGAGTAGCCCTGATTGGATATTGGCAAAGCAATATCTGTGGAGTGAACTGTGGAGTGCAGATGATGGCATGTCCTCCCTGATTGGAGGTTGTAGTAGCACATGATGGCAGAAAAGCCTATGTGGGAAACAGCAGAGAAGAAAGGAGGGGCTGCATATGGAATGAAAAGTAACAGAGGGGAATCCAGGCGAGAAGAGTAGGATTTCATCTGTATTGTTCTTAGATACTTTCTGTCAGTTTGAAATATGTTTATATTTTTAAAGATGTTGTATAAATCTCAACTATTGAAAAATTTCCTATAAACATCCCTTCCCACCTTCCTTCCTTCCTTCTTTCCTTTCTTTCTTTCTTTTTTTGTGGGGAAGAGGGGGCAGGGATTGAGTACAGGTGCACTCAACCACTGAGCCACATCCCCAGCCCTATTTTGTATTTTATTTAGAGACAAGATGTCACTGAGTGCTTGGAGTCTTGCTTTTGCTGATGCTGGATTTTAATGTGTGATCCTCCTGCCTCAGCCTCCAGAGCTGCTGGGATTATAGGTGTGCGGCACCCCACCTGGCCATTTTTCTTTCTTGATAAAGGAAATCCCATTTATTTAATTTCATTCTTCCACTTCTTCAAGCCCCAAATCTCAGCAGTCATTGTCTTAATCCTCCCATCCCAGGTGCAAATACTGACCTGATCCTATTGGTTCCCTTGAAAACAGAAACCACCTTCTGCTCACCATGACCATTATGGTTGAAGCTCAGCAGCTCCGTCACTGGGTCTTCTCTCATCCTTGCCTAACTGCACAGTCTTCCCCACAGCCATTGCTGTGCTCTAAAACTCTCAAAATATCACTATGTCCCCTAGTGACAGAAGAAGCCATACTTCTTTGATCCTCTATGAGATCTATGAAATCTGCCATCAGCCCAACTTCACCTCACATCCTAAACACATTTCATTGGCTGATCTGTGTCCTCCCCAAACTCAGATGTTGAAGTTCTATTCCCCAGTGCCTTAGAATGCAACCACATTGGACATAGCACCATCAAGGAGGTCTTTAAGTTTAAATGAGATCATCAGGGGGTTCTCATCTGACTACGTACAGTTAGGAGGAGATTAGGACACAGACACATAAGGGAGAAGGTGCCATTTACAAACTAATGAAGAAATGACCAGAAGACACATTAGTTTCAACTTTCTGTCTCCAGAGATATAAGAAAATTTTTTGTTGCTGAGCCCCCAATCTGTAGCATTGTTGTGACAGTTCATCAGGCAACCTCCACTCCCCTCAGTCTCTGGGTCTGTCCTTCTGGCCTTGCTGATATTCCACACACATAAGACGTGCTCTGTCTCAGGGCCACTGGCTGCTTCTTCCAACCAGAACCCTCTTCTGATTTATAGCACATCTCACTCTCTCCCAACTCAGGCGTAACATGCTTGTGGTCTTCTCTGACCTTCCTGTTTAAAACAGCTCCCTGCCCTCACCATGACCTTACTTCCCTATGTATTTTTTCATCATTCTTGATACACTTCTTGTTTATTAACTGTAACTTGCTAAAAAAGAAAGAACACTATTTTTTTAGCTTCTGAATCTCCTGCACCAGGAATACCGGTAACTGGAAGTGATCAGATAGTAAACAGATGAAATGTAATGTTGCCATAGCATTTACCTTTTTAGGAGTCTGATGACATCATTAGCTGTTCTCCCATCTAAGCCAGTTGTGGGCCTATCCAGGAACAAGATGAGAGGATCAAGGACCAGCTCCATTCCTATACTAGTCCTTTTTCTTTCTCCTTTAGATTTTACCTAAAACACAAATTATTATCATTTTCACGAATTTTCATCATCACTATCTTTTGGTGAATTAACCATCAGCAGTTCTGCTAGAGACACTTTACCTAATTTTCCTCATTATTCTGAACAGCAAGTAAATGACACCTAGGAGAAGGGGGATGTTTCACTCTAACCACATGTGGAAGCTGAGCCCCAGTGCAAAGTTCTCGAGTGATTGCACCTGATATGAAGCTCATTCTTTTAATAGTCCTGTGAATTCCTCACCAAATAGTCAGTTTTAAGAGAGTAAGTTAAACACTAAAAAAGAAAGAAAAGAAAAGCCTATAACATGGGGAAATGACTACTAAGATAGGAGAAGAGCTGTTCTCAGTGGAGCATGCCTGCAATCACAGTACTTTGAGAGGCTGAGGCAGGAATTCATGAATACAAAGCCAGCCTGAGCAATTTAGTGAGGATCTAAGCAACTTAGTGAGGCCCTAAGCAACTTAGTGAGACCCTGTCTCTAAATAGAATATCAAAAAAGGACTGGAGATATAGCTCAATGTTTAAGTACCCTTGGGTTCAATCCCTGGTACCAAAAATAAACAAACAAACAAACAAACAAACAAAATAGGAGGAAATATAAAGGACACTACCTATAATGATCTTTTAGAGTGTTGTGACAACTTCCTACAGACATACCATTTCCACAAAGGATCCCAATTGGATTGAAAAAAAAAGAGAATCACCTTGGAGCAAGAAACATATACTACCCATCATTCCATATTCACATATTTTCAATTTCATAATTTTTTCACAATAATTATTTCTACAAGTTAACATACCTCAGAATTGCTCATTCATCTTTTCAGAAAATCCCAGAAGAGGGTATATTTCACAGGGCAACTGGCCCAATCTTTTCACCAGTATATGTGTGGAAAGGGACTAAAGAAGCTCTGGGGGAGGTAGGAAGTAAAAAATACGTCTAGAATGTGGAGTCTCTAAACATCATTATTGAATGCTCCTTATGGCCCTTGATTGGTTTCCATTAACAATTGTACTATAAAAGACATTTGGGTACCTAATTCAAAGTATTATATAAATGTCTAAATATACCACAATGAAATCTATTATTCTTTATAATTATTATAAACCAATAAATAAGGCCTTTGGGAACAATTATGGAAATGTGAATGAATATAAATATAGTCATTAAACAGTTGATAATACAGAGACCTTGTCCATTTTTTCACTGATACTGATATTGGTAAGGTAAGGAAATGTGCTTATTTTCTTATGTTAGTATGGGAGAAAAAGGGGAAAATGAGCAATTGAAGTGAATGATATTATTACTAATACAGTGGCATTAATACTTTAATTATTAGGTAATTGTTCATATCATTAGAGTAATAAAACTATTTTTTTTACATTTCTGTTATGTTCAGATCATAAAGAACTAAAAAATAAATTATTTCAATCAATGAGACTTTATGGTTGTAGGAAGCCAAGAACTTTGTACATTTCCCCTGGAAATCTAAGCAAAAAACTAATGGAAGTGCCGGCTTGCAGCTAAATAAGAGAGTAAAGAAAGTACTTTCCTAAAAAGACAAAATCAGTTAAAAAATAGCAGCCCCAAAGTAAACCTGACTCAATCACTCAGCAAACAAAAATAACTGGTGAAAGGTGGCTCCTACACCACTGTAACTCAGGAGAGATCCACAGCCAAGGAATGATGTTCATCTGCTACAGGTCCAAACCCCTCTGAAATCCAAACCAAGATTCAGCATCATTTTTCTTTACCTTGGCATGTTTTACTATAAATAACTCTAACATCAACTTTAATAATTTACAGAATTCGTTAACATGAATGAGAGTAGTGACCCCAATAGCCAACACTGTACCTTCAACCCATTTGAATGTATTTTATCTAATGGTTTAAAGTATTATTTGGTGTCAATCTTCCTATCTTTGTTTTCATTTCTCTGGTTTATACTTGTTTTTCATATCCCTGATTCATTCTCTTGCATTATCTAATACTACCTTACATACTCATCATCCATCTATTTTGCCTTTGTATCTGGGTGTGAATTATATTTTACATCTTTTTTCTCTCTCTTTATTTTTACATCCTATATTTTCTCAAATTATTTTTGGCCTATCTTTCTCCCGTACCCTTATTCCTCTTTTAAGGTTACACTAATTGTACTAAATTTAATAACTATTAACTATTTTTTGAGCTATTCCAGAACTTTATTACAGGTTTACATGTATATATGGGGAACTGTGGAAAAAATAGCAAAAAGTTTTATTTCTTATAAGGTGAATAGTATTTAACTTGGCTATGAAAAGATTATGGTAAATAGGATTCACTGGCATTTTAAAAAGCGGTGCTGATATTAGGAGAAGCAGAAGTGACACACTGAAAAAGTAAATAAATATTTGGATATTCTATCAATACAGGGGTCTTAAGAGAAAGAAACTCACAAGTAGTCCCTCCATTAATAAAGAAGTGAAAACTATACTAATAGATGGGTAGTCATAGAAATGGTATGAAAAAGCAAGCGAACAAATCAACCCCAAACCAATAATGCTTCAACAACTGACTCCATGGACACTACCACGGAGGACATGTAGAAAAATAATTTAGGAACTTCACAGTTAAAATGTTCTATTACCTAAAAAGATGTAAAAAGCAAAATTGGGGGTAAAATACAGGAAGTGAAAGATCACTTCAGTAAAGATAAAGAAATTCTAAAAATGATATTCAAGAAATCTGGGATATCATTAAAACACCAAACTTAAGATTCATTGAGATAGATAAAGGATAAAGGGATTCATGATCTTTTCAATGAATAATATTGGAAAATTTTCAAACCTTAAGAATGAGATAGAAATTCAAATAAAAGAGACAAAAGGAATCAAATTATACAAAAATCACAATGCATCCATACCTAGAAACATTATTAAAAAATGTGCAACCTATAGAATAAGGATAGAATTGTAAAAACTTCAAGGGAAAAAGGATTGATCACATTTAAAACTAAACCAAGGAGCAAAGATGGCGCAGTAGAGGAGATACTGCTTCTGGTGGCTCTGCGCACGAATCTGAGAAAACAGTCAAAAGGCTTCTCCACAGGATCCTGCCTCAATGAAAAACTACATCTCAGAGCATGTGACAGGATACCATACAGGGAATCTTTTGCAGATTCCACTGGAGCGGCAAGCGTGACACGGAATGCAGAGGCTTTGCTTGCTGGTCAGACTCCAGACTCTGGCCCCAAAGCCCACAGTCTGAACACACACGTGACCACAAGCAGCACTTCTACAGAACTATAGATCACCAGACTATGCTCCGCTCCCATATGGGTCACCAGACTGAGTTCTGGCCCCAGCACAAGGTCACCCCAGCATCCCCCACCTCACCAAACACCCGACGCAGGAAACAGACGGAATCCATCTTGGAAAACCTTTCTCGCCATCTCTTGGTGGGCATGGCTACCAGCATAGTTCTGCAGCTAGTCAGGTACCTGGTTTCCAATTGCCCCACCCCCAGATGTAATAACTCAAAACCTTTCTCAAATTTTTTTGGGGGGCATGGCTATCAACATGGAACTGCAACTGTACAACTTCAACTCAAGAGAGACTAAGAACAGGGAGGCTCCAGGAAGATGCCCAAGCCCTCTCATACTGGTTACCTGAGGGCAGAGACACAAGCTTGGAATAGACAATGAGACCTACTGGAAGAAAAGAAAACAGAATTCTAAGAGTTTTTTTTTTTTTTCTCTCTTCTCATCCATTCTCCTCTACCCTTCCCCCACTGGTTACTACAACCCCAACATATGTGAAACCAAGTAGTTTGCATGAAATAGGACTTTCAGAACTGAATCACCAGAATGATATATTACAGAGGAATTGCATAATCCCCCCCTTTTTTCTTATTTTCTTTCCCCCTCTCTTTTTTCTCTTTCTTTCTTTTCTTTTTAATTTTCTTACACCCTCTCTCCCGTTTTCAACCTCCTAACTTTTACTGTTTATACTTCAGGTAATTTTCTAAATACATATAGTTGTTTGATTTTATGCATTCTTCCCTAACCTATCTCTCCTAAACTATCTCCTGTCTATTCACTAGAGTTTTCCTCCAAAGTTGCTAAGATAGATTAACTCCATACCTTCACACCTTTCCCCTTTAACATAATGTCCTACGCCTGACCTTCAGTTCTCTGTACACCATCAGAAATGGTATGGCTTTTATGAAACTAATGACTATATTTAAAATAATGATTGAATCCAACATCTCTAGGCATAGAGACTAACTATAAATGTATTGATAATGAAAACTTGTTCATAGATGATGGATTGTTGATATTGGGAACTGTTAACATTGTCTTTCCCCACAAAGGAGAGATTTTGGAACTATACAAGTGCAATATAAATCTATAGGGGAAAAACAATAACACAACAGACTCACAGAGCTGGAAAGAAACATGAGCAGCATGAAAAGACAAGGAAAGAAAGGACCACAAACAATGCAATACAATACAACATTAAAAGAGGTAACATCTACAGCAGAAAGAAAGTCAGATAAAGATTTCAGGATATTCATGGTTCAGATGTTCTGGAGTCTCAGGAAAGACATTAGACAACAAATGCAGACAATGAAAGATCACTTCAACAATGAATTACATAAACAAATCCAGGAAGCAAAAGATCACCTCTACAGGAAGATAGATGTTATACAAAAAAAAAAATCCTAGAAATGAAAGAAATGATAAACCAAATTAAAATTAAAAACTCAAATGAGAGTATCATCAACAGAGTAGAACACTTAGAACAAAGAACATCAATGAAGACAAAGTATGTCATCTCGAAAAGAATGTATACATCACAGCGAGACTGATAAGAAGCAACAAGCAGAACATTCAAGATATATGGATAGAATAAAGAGACCAAATTTAAGAGTTATTGGGATAGAGGAAGGTATTGAGGTCAAAACCAAAGGAATGAGCAATCTATTCAATGAAATAATATTAGAAAACTTTCCAGAAATGAAGAAAGAAACAGAAATCCAAATCCTAGAAGCCTACAGGACACTGAATGTGCAAAATTATAAAAGATTCAAACCAAGACACATTACAATTAAAATGCCCAACATACAGAACAAAGAGAAAATTTTAAAAGCCACAAGAGAAAGGAAGCAGATTACATAGAGGGGGAAACCAACTAGGTTAATGGCTTATCTTTTCACACAGATCCTGAAAGCTAGAAGATCCTGGAACAACATATTTCAAAGGCTGAAAGATAATGGGTTTCAACCAAGAATCTTGTATCCAGCAAAATTAGGCTTCAGATATGAAGATGAAATAAAAACCTTCCACGATAAACGAAAGTAAAAAGAATTTGCAAATAGAAAACCAGTGCTTCAAAACATCCTTGGCAAAACATTTCTTGAAGAAGAAATGAAAAATAACAATAAAAACCAACAGTGGGTGGTAGAACACTAAAGGAAAAAAAAAACTAATTAAAGAGGAAAATCAAGTCAAGTTAAATAACAACAACAACAAAAAACAAAACACAAATATGGCTGGAAATACAAACCATATCTCATAGTAATCCTAAATGTTAATGGCTTAAACTCACCATTCAAAAGACATAGGCTACTAGACTGGGTTAAAAAAATATCCAACAATATGCTGCCTATAGGAGACTCATTTGATAGGAAAAGACATACACAGACTGAAGGTGAAAGTTTGGGAAAAATCATACCACTCACATGGACCTTGTAAGCAAGCAGGGGAATTCATACTCATATCAAATAAAGTAGACTTCAAGCCAAAGTTAATCAAAAGGGATAAATGAGGACACTACATATGGCTCAAGGAAACCATACAACAACAAGACATAACAATTATTAATATATATGCCCCAAACAATGGTGCAGTTATGTTCATCAAACAAACACTTCCCAAGTTCAAGAGTCAAATAGTCTGCAACACAAAAATCATGGGTGACTTTAACACACCTCTCTTACCACTAGATAGATCTTCCAAACACAAGTTGAATAAAGAAACTATAGAACTCAATAACACAATTAATAACTTAGACTTAATTAACATATATAGAAAATATCATCCAACATCAAGCAGATACACTTTTTTTTTCTCAGCAGCACATGGAACTTTCTCAAAAATATACCATATATTGTGCCACAGGGCAACTCTTAGCAAATAAAAACGAGAAGAGATACTACCATGAATTTTATCTGATCATAATGGAATTAAATTGGAAGTCAACAATAAAATAAGGAAGAAAAATTCCTACATTACATGGAGAATGAACAATATGCTACTCAATGAAGAATGAGTTACAGAAGACATCAAAGAGGAAATTAAAAAATTCTTTGAGGTAAATGAGAACACAGACACAACACATCGAAATCTATGGGACACTATGAAAGCAGTACTAAGAGGAAAATTTATTGCATGGAGTTCATTCCTTAAAAGAAGAAAAAGCCAACAAATTAATGACCTCACACTACATCTCAAAGCCCTAGAAAAAGAAGAACAAACCAGCAGCAAAAGCAGTAGAAGGCAAGAAATAATTAAAATCAGAGCTGAAATCAAAACAAAAGAAACAATTGAAAAAACTAAAAGTTGGTTCTTTGAAAAAATAAATAAGATTGACAGACCCTTAGCTATGCTAACAAAGAGAAGAAGGTAGAGAACCCAAATTACTAGCAAATGTGATGAAAAAGGCAATATCACAACAGACACTACAAAAATACAGAAGATAATTAGAAATTATTTTTAAACCTTATACTTTAATAAATTAGAATATAGTGAAGGCATCGATAAATTCCTAAAGTCATATGACTTCCCCAGATTGAGTCAGGAGGATATACACAACTTAAACAGACCAATATCAAGTGAGGAAATAGAAAAAGCCATCAAAATATTACAAAACAATAAAACCCCAGAACTGAACAGATATACAGCCAAGTTTTACAAGATCTTTAAAAAAGAACTAATACCAATTTTCTACAATCTATTTCAGGAAATAGAAAAAGAGGTAGTACTTCCAAATTCATTCTACAAGGTCAATATCACCCTGATTCTAAAACCAGACAAAGACACTTCAAAGAAAGAAAACTTCAGACTAACATCTCTAATGAATACACATGCATGCAAAAATCCTCAATAAAATTCTGGCAAATCGGATACAAAAACATATCAAAAATATCATGTACCATGATCAAGTGGGATTCATCCCCAGGATGCAAGGTTAGTTCAACATATGGAAATCAATAAATGTAATTCATCACATCAATAGACTTAAAGATAAGAACCATATAATAATCTTGATAGATGCAGAAAAAGCATTTGACAAAATACAGCACCACTTTATGTTCAAAACTCTAGAAAAACTAGGGATAACAGGAACTTATCTCAACATTGTAAAGGCTATCTATGCTAAGCCTCAGGCCAACGTCATTCTAAACCGAGAAAAACTGAAGGCATTCCCTCTAAGATCTGGAACAAGACAAGGATGCCCTCTCTCACCACTTCTATTCAACAAAGTTCTTGAAACACTGGCCAGAGCAATTAGACAGACAAAAGAAATTAAAGGAATAACTGTAGGAAAGAAGAACTTAAAGTAGCACTATTTGCTGACGGTATGATTCTATACATACAAGACCCAAAAAATTCCATCAGGAAACTTCTGGAATTAGTAAATGAACTCAGCAAAGTGGCAGGATATAAAATCAGCACCCATAAATCAAAGGCATTTCTGTATATCAGTGAAAAATCCTCTGAAAAGGAAATGAGGAAAACTACCCCATTCACAATATCTCAAAAAATAAATATCTCAATAAAACATCTCAATAAAATACTTGGAAATGAACTTAACAAAAAGGTGAAAGATCTATACAATAAAACTATAGAACCCTAAAGAGAGAAACAGAAGAAGACCTTAGAAGATAGAAAGATCTACCTTGCTCGTGGATAGGCAGAATTAATATTATTAAAATGAACGTACTAGCAAAAGCACTATAAAGGTTCAATGCAATTCTGATCAAAATCCTGATGGCATTCCTCATAGAAATAGAAAAACAATCATGAAATTCATCAGGAAAATAAGAGACCCAGAATAGGTAAAGCAATTCTAAGCAGAAAGAGTGAAATAGGTGGTATCGCTATACCAGATCTTAAACTATACTGCAGACAATAGTAACAAAAACAGCATGGTACTGACACCAAAACAGGCTGGTAGACCAATGGTACAGAATACAGGACACAGAGTCTAACCCACAAAATTACAACTATCTTATATTGGACAAAGGTGCCAAAAGTATGAACTGGAGAAAGGATAGCATCTTTAACAAATGGTGCTTAGAAAACTAGAAATCCATATGCAACAAAATGAGATTGAATCCCTATCTCTCACCATGCACAAAAGTTAACTCAAAATGGATCAAGGATCTAGGAATTAAACCAGAGACTCTGTGTGTAATAGAAAAAAAAGTAGACCCTAATCTTCATCACGAGGGGCTGGGCCCCAACTTCCTTAATAAGATGCCTATAGCACAAGAATTAAAACCAAGAATCAACAAATGGGATGGATTCAAACTAAAAAGTTTTTTTCTCAACAAAAGAAATAATCTGTGAGTTGAACAGGGAGCCTACATCCTGGGAACAAATTTTACCCCTCACACATCAAACAGAGCTCTAATCTCTAGGGTATATAAAAAGCTCAAAAAGATACGCACCAAAAAAAAAAAAAACAAATAATCCAATCAATAAATGAGCCAGGTACCTGAACAGACACTTCTCAGAAGAGGATATACAATAAATCAACAAATATACGAAAAAATGCTCATCATCTTTAGCAATCAGAGAAATGCAAATCACACTTAAGATAGAGCCCTAATATCCAGAGTATACAAAGAACTCAAAAAATTAAGCAATAAGAAAACAAATAACCCAATCAACAAATGGGCCAAGGACCTGAACAGACACTTCTCAGAGGAGGATATACAATCAATCAACAAGTACATGAAAAAATGCTCACCATCTCTAGCAGTCAGAGAAATGCAAATCAAAACCACCCTAAGATACCATCTCACTCCAGTAAGATTGGCACCCATTATGAAGTCAAACAACAAATGCTGGCGAGGATGTGGGGAAAAGGGTACACTTGTACACTGCTGGTGGGACTGCAAATTGGTGCGGCCAATTTGGAAAGCAGTATGGAGATTCCTGGGAAAGCTGGGAATGGAACCACCATTTGACCCAGCTATTGCCCTTCTCAGACTATTCCCTGAAGTCCTTAAAAGAGCGTACTATAGGGATACTGCTACATCGATGTTCATAGCAGCACAATTCACAATAGCTAGACTATGGAACCAACTTAGATGCCCTTCAATAGATGAATGAATTAAAAAAATGTGGCATTTATACACAATGGAGTATTATGCAACACTAAAAAATGACAAAATCATGGAATTTGCAGGGAAATGGATGGCATTAGAGCAGATTATGCTAAGTGAAGCAAGCCAATCCCTAAAAAAACAAATGCCAAATGTCTTCTTTGATATAAGGAGAGCAACTAAAAACAGAGCAGGGAGGAAGAGCATGAGAAAAAGATTAACATTAAACAGGGACGAGAGGTGGGAGGGAAAGGGAGAGAGAAGGGAAATTGCATGGAAATGGAAGGTGACCCTCATTGTTATACAAAATTACATATAAGAGGATGTGAGGGGAAAGGGAAAAAAATCAAGGGAGAGAAATGAATTACAGTAGATGGGGTAGAGATAGAAGATGGGAGGGGAGTGGAGGGGAGCGGGGATAGTAGAGGATAGGAAAGGTAGCAGAATACAACAGTCACTAGTATGGCAATATGTAAAAACGTGGATGTGTAACCGATGTGATTCTGCAATCTGTATATGGGGTAAAAATTCATAACCCACTTGAATCAAATGTATGAAATATGATATTTCGACCCAGCTATCGCCCTTCTCGGTCTATTCCCTGAAGACCTTAAAAGAGCATACTATAGGGATACTGCCACATCAATGATCATAGCAGCACAATTCACAATAGCTAGACTCTGGAATCAACCTAGATGCCCTTCAATAGATGAATGGATAAAAATAAATGTGGCATTTATACACAATGGAGTATTACGCAGCACTAAAAAATGACAAAATCATGGAATTTGCAGGGAAATGGATGGCATTAGAGCAGATTATGCTAAGTGAAGCTAGCCAATCCTTAAAAAACAAATGCCAAATGTCTTCTTTGATATAAAGAGAGCAACTAAGAACAGAACAGGGAGGAAGAGCATGAGGAAAAGATTAACATTAAACAGAGACGAGTGGGGGGAGAGAAAGGGAGAGAGAAGGGAAACTGTATGGAAATGGAAGGAGATCCTCATTGTTACACAAAATTACATATAAGAGTTTGTAAGGGGAAAGGGGAAAAAAACAAGGGAGAGAACTGAATAACAGCAGATGGGGTAGAGAGGGAAGATGAGAGGGAAGGGGAGGGGGGATAGTAGGGGATAGGAAAGGTAGCAGAATACAACAGTCACTAATATGGCATTATGTAAAAATGTGGATGTGTAACCGATGTGATTCTGCAAGTTGTATTTGGGGTAAAAATGGGAGTTCATAACCCACTTGAATCAAATGCATGAAAGATGATATGTCATGAGCTTTGTAATGTTTTGAACAACCAATAAAAAAAAACCTACTGTAAGATACCATCTCACTCCAGTAAGAATGGCAGTCATTATGAAGACAAACAACAACAAGTGTTGGTGAGGATGCAGGGTTAAAGGTACACTCATACTCTACTGGTGGGATTGCAAATTAGTGTAGCCATTTTGGAAAGCCGTATGGAGATTCCTTAGAAAGCTGGGAATAGAACCACCAATTGACCCAGTTATTCCCCTTTTTGGACTATACCCAAAGGACCTAAAAACAGCATACTACAGGGACACAGCCACATCAATGTTTATAGCAGCACA
The DNA here is from genome assembly GCF_021218885.2 of Marmota monax. Lineage (NCBI taxonomy): Eukaryota > Metazoa > Chordata > Mammalia > Rodentia > Sciuridae > Marmota > Marmota monax. The sequence continues at coordinate 14,261 of NW_026692076.1, forward strand.
ATTCACAATAGTTAAACTGTGGAGCCAATCTAGGTGTCCTTCAGTGGATGAATGGATTTAAAAATGTGGCATTTATACATAATAGATTATTACTCAGCCCTAAAAAAAGAATAAGATCATGACATTTGCAGAGAAATGGATGGCATTAGAAAAGATTATAATGAGTGAAATTAGCCAATCCCCCCAAAAAATGTCAAATGTTTTTTCTGATATAAGGAGGATGACTCAAAGTGGGTTAGGGAGGGACAGCATGGGAGGAAGATTACTTCTAGACAGGGAATAGGGAGAGAGAAGGGGAATAACAAGGGTGGTGGAAGGAGACAGTCATCATTATACAAAATACATGTATGAAGATGTGAAAAAACTAAACCAAAACAGATTTCAATTGATTTCTCAAGCTAGACCCTAAAAGCTAGAAGTACTTGGTATAATGTATAAACTTCTGAAAGAAAATGGATGTCAACCAAGAATTTCTACACCCAGCATAATTAGGCTTCAAAATTGAAAATTGAAAAAAAAAAACATTTCATAAAAAAGAAAACCAAAATAATTCATAACTAATAAGCATGCACTACAAGACATACACAATGAAAGTTTTCATGAAGAAGAAATGACGAATGAAAATGAAAAGCACCATAGGAATGAAGTGCTCAAGAAGAATAGTCAATTAAAGAGGAATCAAGTCTTCTTTAAACATTAGAAATAATTCAAATGTTTAGAAATATAAACCATCTCTAAATAACAACATTGAATGTAAATAGTCTAAAATCATCAATCAAAAGACATATGATGGAAGACCAGAATAAAGAACAACATCCAACTGTATGTTGTCTGCAAAAGACTCACCTCACAGACAAAGACATCCTTAGACTCAAGGTGAAAGGAGGGGAAAAGATATACCTTTAAAGTAGGACTCATGAACAATCAAGTGTAACTACTGTCATATTAGATAAAGTACATTTCAAGCCAAAATTAATCAGAAGAGAGAAGGAAAGGCACTTCATACTGCTAAAGGAAATCATATAGCAACAAGATAATGATGACAAAGATTAATGCCTCAACCAACAGATCATCTATGTACATGAAACAAACACTTATCAATATTAAGAATAAAATGGACCACAATACATTGATACTGGGTGACTTTAAATTTTCTCCCTCAACACTGGATAGATCAACCAAACCAAAACTAAGTAAAGATTCTACAGAACAAAAAGTTAAATTAATTCATAGACCTAAGAGACATTTATAGAATACTTCATTCATCAATGCCTAAATTCACTTTCCTCTCAATAGCACATGGAACATTTTCTGAAACAAACCATATTTTCAGTCACAAAACAAATAACTGCAAATATAGGAAAACAGAGATAATATCTTGAATTTTATCATAACATACAGGAATGAAATTGGAAATCAACAATAAGATTTTTAAAAGCACTGTACAGATTTAATGCAATTCCAATTAAAATCTCAATGGCATTCCTCATATAAATAGAAAAGGCAGTAATGAAATTCATCTGGAAAAATAAGAGACCCAGAATAGCTAAAGCAATCCTGGCAGGAACAGTGAAGCCATTGGCATCACTATACCAGACCTTAAACTATACTACAGAGCAATAGTAACAAAAACAGCATGGTATTGGCACCAAAACAGACTGGTAGACCAATGGTATAGAATAGAGGACACAGAGACAAACCCACAAAATTACAATTATCTTATATTAGACAAAGGCACTCAAAACATGCATTGGAGAAAAGATAGCCTCTACAACAAATGGTGCTGGGAAAACTAGAAATCCATATGTAACAAAATGAAATTAAACCCCTATCTCTCACCATGCAAAAAACTTAACTCAAAGTGGATCAAGGACCTAGGAATTAAACCAGAGACTCTGCTCCTAATAGAAGAAAAAGTAGGTCCTAATCTCCATCATGTGGGATTAGGCCCCAACTTCCTTAATAAGACTCCTATAGTGCAAGAATTAAAACCAAGAATCAATAAATGAAATGGAATCAAACTAAAAAGTTTCTTCTCAGAAAAAGAAACAATCTATGAGGTGAACAGAGAGCCTACATCCTGGGAGCAAATATTTTTCCCTCACACATCAGATAGAGCACTAACCTCTAGGGTATATAAAGAACTCAAAAAACTAAGCACCAAAAAAAAAAAAACCCAAATACCCCCATCAACAAATGGGCCAAGGACTTGAACAGACACTACTCAGAAGAGGATATACAATCAATCCAGTCAACAAATATATAAAAAAATGTTCATCATTGTTAGCAATTTGAGAAATGCAAATTAAAACTACTATAGTATTTCATCGCACTCCAGTTAGAATGGCAGCTATTATGAAGACATATAATAATAAGTGTTGGTGAGGATGTAGAGAAAAAGGTACACTCATACATTGCTGGTGGGACTGCAAATTGGTGCAGCCAATATGAAAAGCAATATAGAGATTCCTTGGATAATTGGGAATTATCCATTTGACCCAGCTATCTCTATCCTTGGTCTATACCCAAAGGAGTTAAAAACAGCATACTGTAGGGACACAGCCACGTTAATGTTTAGAGCAGCATAATTCACAATAGCTAAACTGTGGAACCAACCTAGATGCCCTTCTGTAGATGAATGGATAAAAAAAACTCTGGCATTTATACACAATGGAATATTACTCACCAATAAAAAAGAATAACATCATGGCATTTTCAGGTAAATGAATGGAGTTGGAGGAGATAATTTTGCTAAGTGAAGTTAGCCAATCCCCAAAAACTAAAAGCTGAATGTTTTTTCTGATATAATGAGGCTTATTCACTCTGGGGTAAGGAGGGGAGCATGGGAGGAATAGACGAACTCTAGATAGGGCAGAGGGGTAGGAAAGAAAGGGAGGGGTGTGAGGGAAAGGGAGGGGGTTGGGGTTAGAAATGATGGTGGAATGTGATGGACATTATTATCCAAAGTACATGTATAAAGACATGAATTGGTGTGAATATACTTTGTGTACAACCAGAGATATGAAAAATTGTGCTCTATATGTATAATATGAATTGTAAAGTATTCCACTGTCATATATAAATTAAAAAAAATAATAATAAAAAATTAAAAAGTAAATGAAAATTTAAATTAAATAAAAGATAAAAAACAGAAATCACTCTAACACCAGCAGATTAAATAATACTCTTCTGAAGGTGAATGGATAGCAAAAGAAATAAGGGGAGAAATAAAAAAATTAAAAATAAATGAGAATAGCGATAGAACATATCAAAATCTCTTGGACAGTATGAAGACAGCTCTAAGATGAAAGTTTGTAACATTGAGCTAGTGCAACAAGTATGTAATCTAAAATTACATCTCAAGGCCTTAAGAAACAAGAACAAACCAACACCAAAATCAATAAAAGATAGGAAATAATCAACATCAGAACAGAAACCAATGAAATTGAGAATGAAAAAAAGATCCAAAGATCAATGAAAAAAGTGGGTTTTTTGAAAGGTAAACAAAATAGATAAACTCTTAGCCAAACTAACTAAAAGAAAGAGATAAAATAACTTAAACAAAATTTAAGATGAAAAATGAACTATCACTACAAGAAATTAGAAAGACTGTCTTATTCACAATAGCATCAAAAAAACCCTTATAATAAATCTAACAAAGGAAGTGAAGCATCACCTACAATGAACACTAAAAAAAAATGAAGTAGACTTCAGAAGATGAAAAGACATCTCTTGTTCTTGGATAGACAGAATTAATATTGTTAAAATGGCCATTCTACCTAAAGCACTATACAGATTCACTGCTAGTGAGAAAAGCAGGAGGCATCACAATATTGAACCTCAAATTATACTACAGAACTATAGAAAGAAAAACAGCGTGGTACTGGCACCACTATAGATATGAAGTCTAATGGAATGGAGTAGAAGACACAGAGACAAAGTCCCATAAATACAGTTACCTCATACTAGAAAAAGATGCCAAAATCATGTTGAAAAAAAGACAGCTTCTCCAACAAATAGTGCTGGGATGACTGGAAATCCATATAGAGTAGAATGAAATTTAGGTTCTATCTCTCAGACTGGACAAAGCTCAAATTCACATAATTTCCCTCTTCTTAGTATGTAAATAATCACTTTTCTCATCACTACAGAAAACCACCAATTTTGACAACACAAACTTTGGGAAACTTCTGATTAAGTTCACATTGCCCACGTGGGAGCCCCTCCTTCCTGGTTATGATTCTATCAGGTTTCTTATATTACCTTGGAATCTGCCACTTCCTCCAGATCTAATTCTTTAATGACCTTGTTGATCCTCTCATTTTTTTCCTGTTTTGACATAGTTGTTGGAAGCTGAAGAGCCGCTGAGAACCATATATTTTCTCTCACTGACAGGGTGTCCGTCACAACATCATCCTGAAGGCAAATGCGATTTCCTTAAGAAACAGTTCGTCTTTTCTAAGACTATCAATTCAGTGTATGTAATTTAATATATGAAAATAACAAACCCAAAGGAAAGTTCTAGCTATTGTGAACATTCAACTCTAAGGATTTCAGTAACTCTACACACACAGCTTCAGAGCCCAAGGGAAGCATTTTCACTCCCTATTTGCATACCCAGGTGGAGCACACAAAATTATGTCTTCTAGACACTTACAAATCTTTCAATGAGGAATTGCTAAAGTCATCCTTTAGGAGAAGAAGAGAGGTGAATGTAGGGCAAAAAAGACAACAATAGATCCTTTTGGAAATGATAGGAGAGCTAGAATTGATACCACTGCCTAAAAGTTAATATTCCAGGTTCTTTCTGTCTCTCCTTTTGATCCCTCCCTCAATTTTTATAAATGTGGTGTAAATAAAGTTGGTTCTGAGCATGTTCAATTGGAAGCACACTAAACTATAAGCCAAGGCTCTTGCCTTACAGGAACAGGGTAAACCTAAAAGGCAAAATCACTAATACTTACCTGTACCACATAACCTGTATTATGTGGGAAATTGGGATCCTCAGGTACTCCATGTACCCAGACATCTCCAGATAAACCACTTAGATCTTTCCTTGCAGCTAAGATATCTAACAACCTATAAAAGGACACATATATTGTGAGATTTTTCCTTCCTACAAAGGCTACAACTCTCACATACACAGAATCCAAATTTTGTTCATGTTAAAAATGAACTAATCAAAAAATTCTATGGTTTAACATATGGTCTGTACACACACATACACACACACACTCTACCTCTCTCTCTCTCTCTCTCTCTCTCTCTCTCTCTCTCTCTCTCACACACACACACACACACACACACACATACATACAGAAATTCTTACCTTCCTTTACATCATGTACTATACAAAATCCCAAACACATTAAAGCAAGAGATGATTGGCTTATCCAGTATAGAGTCCCAATGACCCTTACCTTGATGATCCCAACACAGGAAGTAGGATCTTTTTATCTCAGATGCATGTGCTCATTGAGAACTTCATCTCCTTCTCTCCATTTTAATAGTATTCCCTTATCTTCCTTCCTCATTTGCTGATAACACGGCCAGCTGCTATGACTTATCACCTTATCATGTTGTGTTACTCATACTGAATTTTAATAAGACTTTCTGGTCCTATGATTAAAACCACAAGCTAGTCTAAAAGCAAGTGATATACACTACTTAGGACCAGACCAGGAATGTCCATCAAATGCCTGTGATTTTTCAAAGAACATTGAAACAGCTCCAAAAGGACTTTGAATTATACATTCTATTGTACTCACAAAGTTTTGCCTCCACCTGAGGGTCCCATGATAGCATTAAGGCCAGGTTTCATGATCCCACTGTAAACACAAAAATATACTGATTTAGTATTTCAGTTTTTAAAGTGTTCTATAGTTTTAGAGGCTGCATTGAATATGTTTAGTTGATGAAATTCCAGACAGATAACAAGCGCCGAAACTTAAAGAAAATGTCATTCTTAATAGAAGTCTAGCATACATAGGATATCATCCAATAGTCAGGAATTAAGAAAAATCCCTCACATTTCCCAAAATATCTTGAAACCATTAATGCTGTTTGGGAAATGACATATTTCCATTTGTGTTCACAGATCACAAAATGAATAGTAAATTCTTGTCAATTATCTGTATTATTCTTACGCCTCTTAAAACAACTTCTGAATAATGTTTGATGATCAGCCTCTTCAAATCCCCTCACCTGCTTCTCAGTCAAGTCAGACACAATGAATGAACCACTGATTTGGAGACTTTACAAGCAGCAGTGTTCTCATTTTTAGAATCTCATCAGAACAAAAATTAATGTGTCTTCAGTAGAAATTCAAGAGTGGAATAAAGCACTCCAGAATATAAGAAACCATTTTCTCTCAGAAAATGGATGCAACTATGATTCAATCAAATCAAGTGTATGCCTGAGGGCAGTGAAAAATTAGATAGCGCAGAAGGGGTAATTAGGGCACTATTGACTGTGCTAAGGCCCAAGAAGTCAAATAGGCTCAATGCTGTCCTAAATATAAGAGGTGAAACTACTAAGAAGAATGAAATGGAAGAAGAGAACTAAGGGCAGGGCTACTTCAGGAGCACAGGAGTGCACACAGCAGTCTGGCTTCATACATTCAGAACTCTGCTGTCTATGCCAGTCTCTCTTTAGAATTTCTAGGCACATCAAGATGTGTTCTACAGTGGATTCAGTATCTATTCCACGTGTAGGATCCAAGCCAACAGCTATGTGTCCTCACATACTGATACCCTATGAGTGTACAGCTGTTATAAAATATGAAAGTCCCCACACAACTGCCCCACAGCACTCACATCCAGAATGATCTCACCTTTCTTGGCCTGTAACACCTGATCTATCCCAATGAAACTAGGGTTGCTAGTGGCTGGGGTGAAATGTACCTTTCACTTTGTTCATTGACTGAAGAAACTCTAAATCACTGGACTAGTGCAATGAGAGTGTGGTAAAGCAAGAGCCAGCTGTGACTCAGAAAACTCTTAATTCATTTGATATCCTTCTTCCCCCAGTGTAAAGACACACAAATGACTGGGTAGGTCTGGGGGTATAGGTCAGTGCTAGTATGGGTGTTTAGCATTCATGAAGTCTTGAGTTCAATCATTAGCCATCCCCAAATGCAAAATGTCTGGGTAAATTCTCAAAGCTCATTTCTCTACAGTTCTTAATACATCTCCCTTATTAATATCTACCTAGCAAGTGCTTCTAAAATGACCAGGAAAACCTTATTCCCTAAGTCTTCATTACTTGAAAAACTTTTAACGTTTTAACATACTTTCTCAAGGAATGATCAAGCCATTCTGAATGATTCAACCAGGAACGAAATGTGAATGTTAAGGCAAAGAATTTCACAGATTCTGCTATTTGGCTTTCTCTGACACTAAACCCCAGTGTTACAGAAAACAGCAGTACTGTAGAGTTGCAAATCCAACCGTTCCTATGTGGAGCAGTGACTGTTCCACAATTCATCAGGCGATACAATTATGACGTGTCTACTATGTGTGCACAACATACTCTTCTAGGAGATGGGACACAGATGAGAACAACCCAAGTAGATAAACAAATGGAAAAACAAATTCCTAGCGCCCTGGAGTTCACATTCTAGCCCAGGGATCAGCCCCCTATAGCTGGTGACTTATTTTCTATTTTCACAAACACTGTGATTTGACAGAGTCTTGCTCATTGGTTTAAGTAGAGTCTAGAGCTACTTTCATTCCACCAAGACAGTTATGTCCATCAACTATGCTCCACTATTTCCTGGTTTCCCCACCCTCCCTCCACCATTCTCTGACCCATCACAAGCCATTCCCCCTTCATTTTCCACTTTATAGCATGTGTCTGCAGAGGCCCTCTTTTTTCATACTGTAAAATCTTCATGACCAGCCTGTGTCTTACTGTAACCACTTCTCCCTCCTTCCTTTCCCTATTACCCACTGCACACTGAATCCCGAGAACTGAGTACAAAAGATGAAAGTCACCTGAAGGATTCCTGTTGGTTCTATTGCACTTTCGTAGATAATGGTACAACCTTTGGTCTTGTTCTCTTTATGGGCAAAGGATCTAAATGTCATTTGGGGGCTTGGTCAACCTCCTCCCAAATACACACACTTATCACAAATTCAATCTCCATGCACCTGGCCCTCAATGCAGGGTGAGGAGCTTTTGTTCTATTTTTGAATACTTCTGTCAATCACCACAAGAATGAGGGAAAATGCTTTAGTTTTCTGATTCATCCAGACTAAAAGAGGATTTATCTCTGTCGCCAGCATCTTGTACAACACCAGACACCTACTAGAAACCCATATTTTTTTGAATAAGTGAATCTCCACTTTAGTGTATTGAATCCCTAGTTGATTAGCTGGAAAGGATAAGTGAGGTAAATGAACCTCTATGCAATGTATGCATTATATATATATTCAACCTGCTCATATTCAAAGCATGGTACTTTCTACCTCTTTCATCACAAAATATGTAAGGACAACAATTTCCTAATTATTGTGTATTTCACAAAAGACTTGTCAGCTTTTCATAAGTCAAATCTATCTAATCGTGTAGCAAAAAATCAAAGCCTTCCATCTACCATTCCTTTCCTTATTCTCCTAGTCAGGATTTCTTAACCAACAGAAGAGAGAGAAGTAGGCAAGGCAGCAGGTTTTGATGCATGGACAGAATTCCAATCCACACAGAAGCTCTGGCCTCAGCCCAGGAGCCCTCAGTTCCTTGCTATTTCTCTTCTGCCTGTGCCTCAACATTTCTATGCTATCTTGTCACTTTCTTGATTTATAATGGGAGTTGGCTAGCATTAATGGAAAAGTAGAGAGTTGCTTGAAAAATATCAAGGAAATACAACAAACACCAAATTCTGTATAGACCTTCAGCCACACTGAGTCAAAGATTCTTTTATAACCACTCTCCAGCCTTGGAGAACCAGGAGAAGGTGCTTGCTTTTTCTAGGAATGATTATTTCCCTTATTACTCAAACAGAACTCATAGGTCCTAGTATCTGAGCAAAGCCAAATTACATTGTGACACCATCAAAAGGAAAAAGAGGCTCACAAAATATCAGAAAAACACTGACACTCCTAATGCCCAGCATCTGTGAACTCGTGGAGGTACCTCTTAGTGATAGGTTCTAAAGAAACACTCATCTCCCTTCCACTCTAGATCCCACTTCAAGACTGCACTTTGAATTCTGATTTTGTTGCTGGATGAAAAGAATAAAAATAAAATCACAATTATTAAGTATATTAAAAATTATGTAACTTCAATTAAATTGTAGGAATCTTATATTTAAATATGTTCTACCTGTTTTTATTAGAGTGAGTAATGAGTAAATTGTTATAAACTGTGAACAACGATAAATAGACCATTCATTTAAGCCAGGTCTATTTGAAAAGAAAAGTACTTTAACAATATATTATCATTTCAACCTCTTTACTTCTAGAACATAAAAAGGACATATACTGCAAAGGTACCCAAAACTAAAACTTGTCTGTTTCAGAAAACATGTTCGAGTAGTGAAATTGAACAACATTCTGTTTTAGAGTTTGGAAAGATCAATTATATACCCACAATCAAAAAGCAATAAAGTAGCCAGTGTGGTGGCACATGCCTGTAATCCCATCAGTCCAGGAGGATGTAACAGGAGGATCATGAGTTCAAGGTTAGCCTCAGCAAATTAGTAAGGCCCTAAGCAAGACAGGGAGAACTGTCTGTAAATAAATCATAATAAAGGGCTGAGTAGGAGATGTGGCATAGTGGTTAAGTGCCATAGGTTCAATGCTGGTATGAAAAAAAAGAAAGAAAGAAAGAAAGAAAGAAAGAAAGAAAGAAAGAAAGAAAGAAAGAAAGAAAGAAAGAAAGAAAGAAGGAAGGAAGGAAGGAAGGAAGGAAGGAAGGAAGGAAGGAAGGAAGGAAGGAAGGAAAGAAATGAATGACACCTCCAGGCCTATTTCCGCCATGTGGCATACATAAGGGAAACTAAATTGCACATTAATTGTTCATTTTCTCAAAGACTGATGTACATGATACAATCACTTTAATGAATGGATTTTAGTTCAGTTCCATTCAAAGCTAAACATACACTTAACAAGTGATCCAATCATTTCAGTCCTAATTTAGCAAAAAAAAAAAAAAATGCTCAATATGTCTAATTAGAGATTTGAATGCAAATATTCATAGCAGTTTATTGGTAATAGCTAAAACCTGAAGTTCATTGTAAGTCAATAAAGTGATCCTTCCGAAGGTTTATGCACATACTTGATATCTGATAGTTTCTTTTTCTCAGTTGTTTTCCGATTAAATAGAAAGCCTCTCTTCTCTTTTACATGATAACAGATGTTGTGAAAACTTAGCACAGGCCCTTTATGGTCCCTGGAGCTTGTCCCAGGGAGGACATCAGAGTTTAAAATCAGGTCATTGTTGGAAGACATTTGGAGAGTTCTGTTTTTCTGTAGAGGGAAAACACAATAGTAAGTTGACAGTCCAGGTAAATGAAATTTTTAAACACGAGATAACAAAACATGAACACATTTAAACCAATCTTTTTTAAACTGTGCTGCAATGAGTAGGTTCCTTTCCAAAGAACAGCCCACATTACTGTGATAAGAACAACTGGAAAACCTATAATGAGAGGTGGATACAAATTAAAACATCTTATTTCCAAATTAAGGGGTCCTAAAAAGGGACAACCAAACAGAGGATTTCTAAATGTTCTTTATGAACTTCTTCCAAACCATCCCAGAGTCCTGCCTCTCCCAACCAATGACCAATCAGGTGAATAAAAAGAGTACAATACATAATAATGGTTGACAATATACCCCTTTGAAACTAGAGAAGAACTCATGTAAATTTAAGAGAGATTCTACTGAGAAACTCCTGTGAATTTAAATAAGAGAAGTGGGTAACAAGTCTTGGGGGAGGGGTGTCTGTGGGAGTCAGGGGGGCAACACTGGCAGATGAGAAGTCCTTACCCTTTGTCTCCTCTCTGCATCAAGCTGACCCCACCCTACTGACACCCTATTTAGACCTTCTGTGAGAGGGTAGATAAACTTGGCACCTCTCAGTGGTGCTTTGTACAACTTTATAAAACTCACCTCCAGTGGCTTCAGGCAAAGATCACAGACTCATTACCTTCTAGAAAAGTAAATATATAATGACATAAATTGAGGTGAACATACTTTATATACAGAGATATGAAAATTGTGTTCTATATGTGTAATAAGGATTGTATGCATTCCACTGTTGTTGTGGATTTAAAAAAAACTAAAAATAATTTTTTTTTTTTAAAGAAACTTCAAATTCACCCTCTGGATAAATTGAAGTGGATTACCTAATGCTAGCTGGACCTAAGAACTAAATTCCAGCAAGACTGTGCTCTAAATAGCAGCAAGGCCTTTCCAGTCCCAAACAAAAGATATTAAGGTAGCGATCAATAAATATAGGAATATTGGTTCAGCAGGATCTCCAGCCAAGTACAGAGTTGATTTTCTTCTTCTGAAAACAAACTTATTCATAGACACCAGGATGGGAACAGAAGGTTGGATAGCAATTTTTCTCTGTATTTATCACCCATTCCTCTCTTAAACAACTGCTACACTACTGACTTTAAATAAGATGACACTGAATCAACTAAATGTATGACTTAAATGAGGTATTCACTCTTCTCAGCTTCCTAGTGAATAGGGAGAATGAGTACTCATCAGTATGGATTTTGTGGGATCATGATGCATGAATAGCTTTGAATATATATTAATATTAATGTCAATATATATTGATAACCACAGAAGTGTACTTTAAGTAGCAGAGATATGTGGTATGAGAATAAAATTATACAATACATTATTGAAAAGGAAAAAAGTTATGAGGACCAAATCAACTAGACTATCAACTTTTGGTTCACACTCTGATGTGAACTCAGCATTGATTATTTTAAAGAACATATGAGGTTCTCATAGGTCTATAGAACCTATAGATACAGGTAAGGAGGCCATTTGGGCTCTTTAATTTTCATTAAAACATTTCAATCCTAACTATCTACCCCACAGTATATGGTTCATTCTTAACACTGGGTAAACCTTCCTCCCTGGTAATGTCTTCAACTGCTACCAAACTCATATCAAAAAGTGTCAGCACGATGTCTGAGGTGACAGATAAACAATTACCCTCATCTGATCATTGCACATTGTAGATGTATAAGGAAATGTTGCACCAAACACTTACCTATGTTAAATTAGTGTGGGTCCATTGAAAAACATATACATGTATTTTTAAAACAAAGGACAATATATTTACATGTTATTTAAAGAAAATGAGGGTGAACTATGCCTCTATAAAATGTAGGGTTATCCCCAATTAAGCTCCAGCCATCAACAGTAGCATATGAGACTACAGGGTCTCGGTGTCCAAGTGTGTCTTGTTACAGCTAAAACAATCTTCCTTAGGAAGTACACTTAGAACATGCACTACTGCATGCATATGGGCAGCACTGAGGGTGCTCTCCATTGTCATTCCTCAATCTCTTCTGCATCCTCATGTAACACACATACAATACATATTCCTCAAAAATAACGGGCCATGAAAATAGACACATGGACCAATGGTACAGAATAGGAGACTCATAGACAAAATCATTTAGGAATACTCATCTGATCATCTTTGACAAAGGCACCAAAAACACACATGGGATAAAGGACAGCCTGTTGAAAATGGTGCTTGGCAAATAGGTTATTAATTTAGAGAAGAATGAACATAGAATGAAAATACAGAAGAATGAACATGGAAGCATGAAAATGTATCAACAATTCCTGCTGTTATATACAACTAAAATGCACCAAAAACATAGGAAATAAAACAAAAAGTTTAAAATTTTTTTAAAAAGCCAGGAAAAGCTTCTGTGAAAAACCAGCTGGAGAGGGAATTATTGATCATTTTCTTTCTACTATGGCCTCCAGGATACAATTTTTTTTTTAAGTGCAAAGACCTTTCAGTTCATCTGTGTCCATTCCAACGTGCTCTCTCTGGCAATGTTCCACTCTAGTTGGAATTTTATTTCATTTTTCTTATGCTCACTTCAAATGATTCATGGATGCCTAATGATAATAAATGCAGAAATGGGTTTGCAGGCTCCTGTGTGTATTTTAATACACCTTAAGAAAAATAATGTGTTCCCTAAGAGAACTCCTGAATAATGCCCAAGGCCCTGGAACAAATAAGCCCAATAAACATTTGTTATTATGAATCAGTATTATTTTCTGAAACTGGAGTGAGGATTTACAATTCATATATATATAATATATATATTTACAATTTATATTATTAAATATTATACATATATAATACATAATATATATTAATATATAATTAATACATTATGTTAGTATATATTAACATAGTATATTAATATACATTATATATTAATATATATATATATTTATAATTCATATATAATACATGAATATATAATATGCTCTCTTCTTGTACATGCACTTTTTAAAAGCTGATTTATAATCTAGTTTTGGGTCTGAATTTTGTGGACTATTTGAATGTTTTCAATATTATTTTAATAAGTGTTGTAAATAGTTGGTTAATTTTTAAATTTAACTATCAAAACCAAAATACCCACAGAAAAACTCTAAAACAGAGCTCAAAAACTCTAGAAAACTATCCAAACTTGGAAGCAAACAATGTCCTGGGAATAAGAAAAATAATTATTTGTCCAATCCTTTTAAAATATTAATGCAAACAAATATTTGCTCCACCAGTAGTAATTCTCATGTTCAGTAAGTTTTCATCCATCAATATTAACTTTCATTATCTTCACATATTTAGGGTCAGGCAAGAATTTTATCTTAATTGACCTGTGCAGGACTCGCACCAGACCTGGAATCAGTTGCACACCCACATAGTTTTCTGAGAAAACATTCTGAATGGACAGTTTTTATTTCCTACTCTCAAATTAAACTGTCAAGGGTACAAAGTCAGTCATCTCATTTGAGCAGTGTGCTCTTTTCTAACAAAATGTGCTCCCAATACCCACCCACCTTTCCTGTTACACAAACTTTCCCACTTAATAGTAGTTCAAGTGACCAAGGGCTCCAGTCTCAGGACGCACGTGCTCCGAGGCTGAGCATAAAATTGGAGATATAAAGCACAGATACGGAAGTTGAAAGGAGTCAGCATGAACTTCCACACAGGCCCTGTAACAACAGCCTCCACAAGGCCACCAAGCTTCTGTGCTGGTGTGACAAGCCTGATACACTTTTCGCAGGTCACCTGGTTCCTTTTCCCTCCCTACCTCTTTCTACCTGCCCCTCCCTCCTCAGTGGAGGACTGAATGCCTCCCCGTCCCTTTAGCTCTCTAGGGACAAGATCTGCAGGGAGCCAGGACACTGCCTGCAGCCTCCACAGAGCCCTTCCCAGGATGGAGACAACCCCACGGTGCTAGATGCCCTGAGGTGGAGCACTCACCACAGGTAGGTGCCTGAGAAGGTGCTAGCAGCACAGCTGAGGGCTATGGGCAGCAAGCTGGACCACTAGGAGACAGCCTGAATGGGACTTCTCTATGTAAGCCTCAGGCTGCCGGGCCAGAATGCCAAGAGCTTCCCAGTCCCTGGAGTCAGGCTAGCCCAGAACAGGGTGGGGACAAGAAGGTAAAATGCTTGGTGCAGCCTGACAGACTTTGATAACCTCCTGTGCTCAGGGCACCCAATGTCCAGGACCACCACCTTCCCATAGAGTCATGTCACAGAGAACACTTTCTCTGACCACAAAGGGACAAAACAAAACCCCAGAATCTGGTGCTTTTTCTAAATGAACAGAAGCAATTTATGTCTGGTATCAGTGGGGACTTCCTGGGCTGATGGACACCTCTTGTGGCTCTGGTGCTATCCTTGGCCCTGAGTGCTGGAGACTCTGACACCTAGGCTTTTCCTCTCACACTTCACCCATCCCAAGGGCAATAGGCAATTTCTGGTCAATGAGTTTGGGACAAATTAGATGGTTGCCCCAGGGCCAAATACATCAGGAAATGAATCTAAAGGGGGTGGAGGATTAGAATGAAAGTATTCCTGTAGAAGATTTCAATATCTTCACACTGCTGAAATAATTACTTCTCTGCAAGAGTTTGAGACTGTGGAAACCCCAGAAGACAGTGTTGTTCAGGAGAAGGGCTGGTAGCCAGACTCTGTGAGTGAGCACTGCCATTCCAGCATTTACCCCGGCCTCTACCCTCAGAAAGTAGTACCTTTATGGAGAAATCCTTCTATCTGCAGTTTACAAAGAAAACCACACAGGTATTATGTTGTTGACTCTGAAAATTACTGTTAATATTTTGTCACATTCAGGAATATTCAGGCATGAATAGAAGAAAAGAAAATGGACAGTACATTAATTTTTAGAATATTGAAGATACTGTATTGTAAACTTAAAGAGCATCAAGTATATGTTATTCTTTTAGCATTTATTCTGTCAATAATAATAAAGACACTGGGAAGGCTCATATAGAAATACGTTTTATGAGATGGAAGCCTTGGCCCTCGCTCGGCGCTCACTCAGCGCAAATGGAAGATGGCGCAGAACAGAGGCTTTGCTTATGGACTGAGCTCTGGACAAAGCACAAGGTCTCCCCAGCACCCCCCCACCTCACCAAACACCCTATGTGAGTAACAGATGGAATCCATCTTGGAAAACCTTATTCACCATCTATCGGTGGGCGTGGCTACCAGCACCATTCTGCAGCTGATCAGGTACCCAGTTTCCAACTCCCCCACTCCCAGTTGTGATAACTCAAAATTTTTCCCATAAGCTTTTTTTGGGGGGGGCGTAGCTATTAACGCGGAACAGCAACTGTACAGGCACCTGGTTTCCAACTCAGAGACTAAGAGTAGGGAGGCTCCAGGTAGAAGCTTAAGCCCTCCCACACTGGCTACCTCCACCACCCTGAATGCAGAGACTCAAGCCAGGAATAGACAACTCCACCTACTGGAAGAAAAGAAAACAGAGTTCTGAGACTTTTTTTTTTTTTTTCTTCTTTTCTCGCTCTTCTCATCCAATCTCCTCTACCCTTCCCCCTCTGGTCCTCACATATGTGAATCCAAGAACTTTACATGAAATTGGACTTTAAGAACTGAATCACCAGAATAATATAATATAGAGGAATTGCATAGGCCCCACCTCACCCCACTCCTTTATTATTTTTCTTTTCTTTCTCCCTCTCTTTCTTTCTTTCCTTGTTATTTTTTCTCTTTTCTTCTTTTTTCCTTCTTTTTTTCTTCCTCTCTCTATCCCACTTTCAACCTCGTAACTTTTACTATTTATACGTCGGGTAATTTTCTAAATACAGATAAGGAGTTTGAATTTATACATTCTTCCATAAATTACCCCTGTCTATTCATTAGAGTTCTCCTCACCATGCACAAAAGTTAACTCAAAATGGATCAAGGTTCTAGGAATCAAACCAGAGACTTTGTGTCTAATAGTAGAAAAAGTAGGCCCTAATCTCCATCTGTGGGGTTAGGCCCCAAGTTCCTTAATAAGACACCTATAGCACAAGAATCAAAACCAAGAATCAACAAATGGGATGAATTCAAACTAAAAAGTTTTTTTCTCAGCAAGAGAAATAATATGTGAAGTGAAAAGGGAACCTACATTCTGGGAACAAATTTTTACCTCTCACACATTAGATAGAGCTCTAATCTCGAGGATACACAAAGAACTCAAAAAGTTAAACAACAAAAAAACAAATAACCCAATCAACAAATGGGCCAAGGACCTGAACAGACACTTCTCAGAAGAGGATATAGAATCAATCAACAAATACATGAAAAAATGCTCACCATCACTAGCAATCGGAGAAATGCAGATTAAAACTACTCTAAGATACCATCTCACTCCAGTAAGATTGGCAGCCATTATGAAGTCAAACAACAACAAGTGCTGGTGAGGATGTGGGGAAAAGGGTACTCTTGTACATTGCTGGTGGGACTGCAAACTGGTGCGGCCAATCTGGAAAGCAGTATGGAGATTCCTGGGAAAGCTGGGAATGGAACCACCATTTGACCCAGCTATTGCCCTTCTTGGACTTTTCCCTGAAGACCTTAAAAGAGCGTACTACAGGGATACTGCTACATCGATGTTCATAGCAGCACAATTCACAATTGCTAGACTGTGGAACCAACCCAGATGCCCTTCAATAGATGAATGGATAAAAAAAATGTGGCATTTATACACCATGGAGTATTACGCAGCACTAAAAAATGACAAAATCATGGAATTTGCAGGGAAATGGATGGCACTAGAGCAGATTATGCTTAGTGAAGCAAGCCAATCCCTAAAAAACAAATACCAAATGTCTTCTTTGATATAATGAGAGCAACTAAGAACAGAGCAGGGAGGAAGAGCAGGAAGAAAAGATTAACATTAAACAGATACATGAGGTGGGATGGAAAGGGAGAGAAAAGGGAAATTGCATGGTAATGGAGGGAGACCCTCATTGTTATACAAAATTACATATAAGAGGTTGTGAGGGGAATGGGAAAATAAACAAGGAGAGATATGAATTACAGTGGATGGGGTAGAGAGAGAAGATGGGAGGGGAGGGAGGGGGGATGGTAGAGGATAGGAAAGGTAGCAGAATACAACAGTTACTAATAGGGCATTATGTAAAAATGTGGATGTGTAACCGATGTGATTCTGCAATCTGTATTTGGGGTAAAATTGGGAGTTCATAACCAACTTGAATCTAATGTATGAAATATGATATGCCAAGAGCTTTATAATGTTTTGAACAACCAATAAAAAAAAATTAAAAAAAAAAAGTTAAAACAAAACAAAACAAAACAAAACAAACAAACAAACAAAAAAACCACAAAAACAACCCTGTGACAAACTTTGAAAACAGCTGAATTCAACATTCTGTTGTCATATATGACGAATTAAAATATTTTAAAAATTAAAAAAAAAAAAAAGAAATCTACTTTATCTGATATAGGAATTGCTAAGGTTGATTGTTCATGAGTCCCACTTGAATGGTATACCTTATCCCATCCTTTTACCTTCTGTCTATGGATGTATTTGCCTGTGTGGTGAGTCTCTTCCAAAGAAATTATTGTTAGATATTGTTTCTTAATACAGTTGGTCAACCTCTGTCATTTTATTGAAGATTTTAGATTATTTACATGCAATGTTGTTATTGAGAGAGGGTTTATATTTGCAGACATTTGATTTGTTTCAAATATTTAAAGCAGATTTGATGCCCCTTTAATTGACTATTCTCATAGTGCACTTCATTCCTATGCTGCTTTTCAATTTCGTTCTTCATTTCTTCTTTATGGAAAATTTCATTGAGTATGTCTTGTAGTGCAGGATTCCTATTATTAATTCATTGGCTTCCTGTTTATAATGAAATGTTTTTATTTTATCTTCAATTCTGAAACTTAATTATGCTGAGTATAGAAATTCATGGTTGACATCCATTTTCTTTCAGACTTTTGTAACTATTACTACAAGTCTTCCTGGCTTTCGGGTCTGGCTTGAGAAATCGATTGAAATCTGGATTGGTTTAGTTCTAAATCTGACCAGCCCTTTTTCTCTTGGAGCTTTTGTAATTCTATCCTTTTCCTGTAAACTAGGCATTTTCATTATAATGTTTCTTGGTGTGGATCAATTGTGATTATTTTATAATTTGATTCTTATATGTCTCTTTGATTTGAATTTCTCTCTAATACTTAAGGGTTTGTAAATTTTCTAATATTATTTTTTGAGAAGATTATGCCTCCCTTTAGCTTTTATTTCAAGCCTTTGTCTATCCCAATGAATCTTAAATTTGATGGTTTAATGATATCCCATGTTTCTTGAATATCTATTCATTGTCTCTTAACATATTTTCTTTATGGAAAACTATATTTTCAAGATTATATATTTGGTTTTCAAGGCCTGAAAATCTACCTTCAAAGTGATCTAATCTTTTGGTGATGCTTTCCACTGAACTTTTAGTTTGGTTTCTGAGTTTTTCACTTTTAGGATTTCCATGTGGTTCCTTTCTAGAATTTCTTTATCTTTACTGAAATGATCTTTTATATCCTGTATTTTCTCTCCAATTTTGCTCTTTACAACATTTTGGGTTATAGAACATTTTATCTATGAAATTTCCAAATTCTTTCTCTGACATATCCTCCATGTTAGTGTACATGGAGTCACTTGTTGAAACATTATGTGCTTTAGGAATGATTTGTTCTCTTGCTTTCTCATACTGTTTCTGTGTTTACTCATCTATTGCTACAGTTCTCACTTCTTTATCAAGAGAGGGACTATTCATGAGTTTCTTTCTCTTAAGAGCCCTGGGTTTATCATATATCCAGATGTTGATTTTTTTCAATGTGTCACCTCTGCTGATCCCAATATCAACACCAGTGTCAAGGATGCCACTAACCCTATTTGCTATAATCAGTTCAGAGCCAAGCCCCATACTATCCAACCTTTTAAGAAATACAAATTTGTTGCTATTTTTCTCCACAGTTCCCCAAATACACATGTAAACCTGTAATTAAAGTACTGGAATAACTAAAAAAATTAGTTCTTAAATTTATCATAATTACTATCACCTTAAATGAGGGATGAGGAGTTGGGAGATAGGCCAAAAGGGAGAAGGAAAATAGAGACAGAAAGAAAGAGAGAGACAAGAGGTATGAAAGATAATTCATACCAAGTTACAAAGGCAAAACAGATGGATGGTGTTTATGTAAGGTAGTAGTAGATAATGCAAGAGGATGAATTAAGGGTAAGAGGAACAGGTATAAATCAGAGATACGAAAACAAACTTAGGAAGATTGATACCAATTAATACTTTAAACCATTAAATGAATACATTCAAATGGGTTGAAGGTACAATATTGGCTTTTGGGATCACTACTCTCATTTATGTTAAAAGTTACATATATTATCAAAGTTGAGGTTAGAGTTATTTATAGTAAAAAATGCCAAGCTGAAGAAAAGTCTTGTTGAATCTTGGTTTGGATTTCAGAGGGGTTTGGACCTGTAGCAGATGAATAACAATTTTTTGTCGGTGGATCTCCCCTTAATTATATTGGCACAGGAGTCAACCTTTCAACACATTTTTGTTGTTGTTATTATTGTCGTTGTTGTTGAGTGATTGAGTTATGTTGACTTTGGGGCTGCTTTTTTATTAAAAGTGATTTGTATTTCTAGGAAGACACTTTCTTTATTCTCTTATTTAGTTCCAGGAAGGCACTTCCATGAGTTGCTTGCTTGGATTTCCAGGGGAAGTGTAAAAAGGCAATTGTTGGCTTCTTAGAAGTATAAAATCTCATTGATTCAAATAATTTATTTTTTAGCTCTTTATGATATTTGAACATGAGAGAAATGTAGAAAAATTGTCTGATTACTCAAATGATAAGAACAACTACCTAACAATTAAAGAATTAATGCCACTGTATTAGTAATAATACTATTCCCTGCAATTGGTCATTTGTTCCCCTCTTCTCCCATAATTACATAAGGAAATAAGCACATTTCCTTACCTTACCAATACCATTATCAGTGATCAAATGAACAATGTCTCTGTATTCTCAGCTATATTGTGTTTATATTGACATCTCTCACATTTCCCTAATTGTCTCTCAAAGCTTTTTTACTGGTTATAATAATTATACAGAATAATATACTCCATTGTGGTATATTTGTACATGCACATAGTACTTTGAATTAGGTACCCAAATGTCTTTTAATAGTTCAGTTGTTGGTAGAAACCAATCAAGGGACATGAAAAACATTTGATTGTGATTTGATTATACAAATTCCAGATGTGTTTCCTACTTCTTCCCTCCCCCGAAACTTTTTTATCCCCTCTACACACACTTACTGCTTGCATCGATTATCCCCTCTTCTAGATTTTTCTGAAAAGATAAATGAGCAATTCCAAAGTAAGTTAAGATGTAGAAAGAATCAGGTGGGTAAAAAATGAAATAAAAAAGATGTGAGTATGGTATGATATAAAGTATGTGTTCCTGGAGCTGAGGTAACTCTCTTCAATCCAGTTGGGATCTTTTTGTGGAGATGTAGTGTTTGGAGGTGGTGGTTACAGTATATTAAAAGATCACTATAGGTTGTTTCATTTTCTTCTCTCTTTCCCCTTTTTTTTTTGTACCAGGGATTGAACCCAAGGGTGCTTAACCATTGAGCCACATCTCTAACCACATCTCTAATCTTTTTATATTTTATTTAGAGACAGAGTCTCACTAAGTTGCTTAGGGCATCACTAAATTGTTGAGGCTGGCTTTGTAGTTGTGATCCTCCTGCCTGACTCTCCCTAGCACTGGGATTATAGGCATGCCCACTGCACCTGGTTCTTCTCCTATTTTAAGAGTTATTTCACTGTCATAGTTTTTTTGTTTGTTTTATTTTTAGTGTTTTAAATTACTCTCTTAAAACTATTTGGTGAGGAATGTGCAGGACTATTAAATGAATGAGCTTTATATCAGGTGCAATCACTTGAGAAATTTGCACTGGGCTCAGCTTTGGTAAGAGCAAAAAGTCTCCTCCTTCTTCCAGGTTTCATTTACTTCCTGTTCAGAATAATGAAGAAAATGAGGTAAAGTGTCTCTAGCAGGACCGCTACCGGTGGATTCACCAAATGACAGTGACCATGGAAATTCTTGAAGATGATAATAGTTTGTGTTTTAGGTGGAATCTAAAGGAGAAAGAAAAAGGACTAGTATAGGAATGGAGGGGATCCTTGATCCTCTCATCTTGTTCCTGTGTAAGCTCACAACTGGCTTAGATGGGAGAACAGCTAATGATGTCATGAGACTCCTAAAAAATAAATGCTATGACAGCATTGTTTTTCATTCATTTACTGTCCAATTACTTCTTTTTACTGGTATTTCTGGTGCAGCAGCTAAAAAAATGTTCCTTCTTTATTAGCAGGTTAGAATTAACAAAAAACAAGTGGTTCAAGAAAGATGAAACAAGAAAATACAGAAGGAAGGCCATGCTGTCTTCAATAGGAAGGTCAGAGAAGACCACAATCATGTGACACCTGAGCTGGGAGAGAGTGAGTGAGATGTGCTGTAAATCAGAAGAGTTTGGTTGGAAGACACAGCCATTGGCCCTAAGGCAGAGCATGTCTGATGTGTATAGAATATCAGCAAGTCCAGAGGGACAGACTCAGAGACTAAGAGGTGAGTGGAGGTTGCCTCGTGAACTTTCACAACCATACCACAGATTGGGGGCTCAACAACAAAATTTTTCTTATGGATCTGAAGGCAGAAAGTTGAAACCAATGTGTCTTCTGGATTATTTCTTCATCAGCCTCTCATTGGCTGCAGATGGTCAGCTTCTCCCTTTGTATGTCTGTGTCCTAATCACCTTCTAACTGGACATAGGCAAATGAGGACCCTCAATGACCTCATTTAACCTTAAAAACCTCTTTGAAAGTACCATGTCCATTAGGGCCACATTTGGAGGCCTTGGGGGATAGGATTTTAACATCTGAGTTTGGGGAGGACGAAGTTCAATCCATCACAGGTCGACTGGGACATGAGGTGGAATTGGGCGGGTGGCAGATCACATAGACCTCATAGGTCATGTAAGAAGTATAGCTTTTTCTGTCCCTAGGGGAAATGGGGAGGTTTTTGAGAGTTTTGGAGCACAGCAATGGCAGTTAGGCAAGGGTGAGGGGAGACCCAGTGAAGGAGTTGCTGAAGGATGATGGAGCTTCAACCAGGATGGTCATGGTGAGCAGAGGGTGGATTTTGGGTCTGTTTTCAAGGGAACCAACAGGATCAGCTCAGGATTTCCACCTGTGATGGGAGGATTGAGACAATGACTGCTGGTATTACTAGCTTGAAGAAGTGGAAGAATGAAATTAAAGAAATGGCATTTCCTTTATAAAAAATGTGAAGGGATATTTGTAGGAAATTTTTCACTAGTTGAGATTTAGACATCATCTTTAAAAATAAAGGCACATATTTCAAACTGGAGAGGAATGATCCAAGAACGATACAGTTGAAATCCCACTCTTCTCACCTGGATTTCCCGCTGTGATATTTCACTCCATATGCAGCCCCTCCTTCCCTTATTGTTGGTCCTTAGTTTTTTCTGCCATCCTTCCCTTTCACACCAAATACTTCCTGCTGTAAACTCCAATCAGGGAGGACATGTAGTCATCTTCAATCCCCAATCAATGAGCATGGCTTTGCCAACATCCAATCAGAACTACTCAGATTTTCGGAGTGCTCCTTACTGTCTCTGTTTCCTGTCTGCTCAGGATCCTCTGCAGAAACACATTTTCCCTGTCTTCTTCGAATCTGGAACAGTTAATGGGTAACCCCCTGCAAGGTCCATCCCAGTGAGTGTTGCATGAGTGACTCAGGCACGAAAGAATGCTGAGTTCTTAGTGCAACACACCTGGGAATGCAACCTGCAGAAGTGGTGTCAGCCTTTATCATCTAATTGTGGTACATATATATGTATACATAGTTATTTCCTATAAAAATACATGAATGAACATAGATCTATAACTATTGCTATTTCTGTTATTGTGTAAACATTGAAAAACCCATGAACTCATAATAATATTTCTGACTCCAATCTAACAGCTCTGTCTTATTTTCAGTCTTTGACATTTTCATGTTTTTAAGTGACATTAGATAGGGAGAGGTTTGGCTTTCATTATATCAAAGTATATATGTCACTTACTTGCTCAGTGACATAATTTAACTGCTTAATGGAACCAGTCTCTAAGTAGCTCTGGTTTCCCTTTGTCTACCACCTCTAGAAACTCCTCTGCCCCATTGTTTTAAGTTGCAGGTCATATTACCTTCATGGCTTCCCCTCTCTGTCACAACCATGCTTCATCTGATGCCCATGATCTTATGAGCAGATCTCTATGCTACAAGAGGAAACAGCAGGAAGGGGATATATCCATGGGTTTATACCTCTTAAGTTTATGATGCCATTTGCACATATAAGTGAAGTTGTCAAATTATGGGTCTGGAGTTCAGGCCCCATTACACAACATATGTAGGGTATTTTGATTCATAGACATTTTCTTTGAGATTTCCTCTGCTTAGCACATAGGCATCCTTCCTCATGCAGAGAGCTCTCTCTGCTCAGTCCTTCTCAAGCACCTCTGTGCACACTCATCACCTGGGGACTGATTAAAATACAGATCCTGTTTCTTAGGTCTCAGGAAGGCATCAAAGTTCTCCACAGGAGATTTGAAGAAGAATTACTGATACTAATGCTGTTAGTCCTCAGAGCACACTTTGGGTGCAGAGCTCTTAGGATTCCCACATCTATCTTCCAGTTCTTTCCCAGCTCCCTATTGTCAATTGACTTAATTTCCATTTTCTTCATGAAGGATTCACCATGGTCCTTTTTGGCCCTCACTTGTAGTTATCTTCTTCATCCAAAACAATGCCAACACAGCACATTCATAAACACTGATTGTTGTGTTACACGGAACTACTTCTTATACTTTTGAGATTTTGCCTGTTCATTTCACACTTTGCTCACCTTGTTCTTTCACTGTGAGTATCTCTTTTCTTAGCTTACTATTGTTGGTAATTTGGATTTTCTACGTATATCACCTTCAGAATGGGTTATCACTCTGCTTTTTTGTTTACAAAGAGCCATCAACTACTTCTAATCCACCTCATCTTGAAATTATAGATCTTATCTCCTGTTTCTCTTTGAGGAAGACCATGCTTGGATATACTAGATATACTAGGTGCTTATCAATTTATTAAATTGAAGTGATTCTTCTCATAAGATATTTAAAAAATAGTTTGGGAAAGTGATTTTTGCCATTGCTTCTTATATTCATAAGTAATAAATCCTATAAAACATAGGTTAGAACTGTTTCTACCATAAAATCAGACTAGAGCTCAGATTCTAGCCTTTCTCCTTAGTGACTGTGAGCCCTTGATCAGTTACTGACCTTTAAGCCTTATCTGTCAAAATAAGGAAATACTAATGTCTTAATAGCCTTGTGAAAACTCTATTTATCTCTAAAACATTTAGGTAAGTGCTAAATGACATTCTAAGTGCTTAATAATATTAATGTATTACTAAGGTAGGATGAAAACCAATTACTAAAGAGTATTATTACTTAAATGATCAATGAAATACATTATTTGACCATTCTTTTAATACTTAGTTGATACCTAGGTCTCAGAGGGAGTTACTAGAGATTTTATGAGATACTTATTAATAATATGGGCTCCCTATACCAACCCCCAAAGATTGTATACCAATTTCCCCAAATTCACTGAGAAGACTCTCTAGGCATCTGCATTTTGATTCAAATTCTAGCCAATTCTAGGCTGCTGATGCATCAAATTTTAAGAATCTCTAGACTTTTAATAAAATCATTGAATTTTATTTTCCTCAGCTATCAAATATGTAATGAGTTGAAATGAGAAGTTTGTAAGAGAAAATCAACTTGAACTGAGAGAGGTCCTGGCAGGAATAAATATTTCACCAAGAATTACAAGGTTCAGATGTCTAATAATTCATTATTTTCCTTTTTCTTATTGGTTGTTCAAAACATTACAAAGCTCGTGACATATCATCTTTCATACATTTGATTCAAGTGGGTTATGAACTCCCATTTTTACCCCAAATACAAACTGCAGAATCACATCGGTTACACATTCACATTTTTACATAATGCCATATTAGTGACTGTTGTATTCTGCTACCTTTCCTATCCCCTACTATCCCCCCTCCCCTCCCCTCCCATCTTCCCTCTCTACCTCATCTGCTGTTGTTCAATTCTCTCCCTTGTATTTCTCCCCTTTCCCCTCACAACCTCCTATATGTAATTTTAGTAACATTGAGGGTCTCCTTCCATTTCCATACAATTTCCCTTCTCTCTCCCTTTCCCTCCCACCACTTGTCTCTGTTTAATGTTAATCTTTTCCTCATGCTCTTCCTCCCTGCTCTGTTCTTAGTTGCTCTCCTTATATCAAAGAAGACATTTGGCATTTGTTTTTTAAGGATTGGCTAGCTTCACTTAGCATAATCTGCTCTAATGCCATCCATTTCCCTGCAAATTCTATGATTTTGTCATTTTTTAGGGCTGCGTAATACTCCATTGTGTATAAATGCCACATTTATTTTTATCCATTCATCTATTGAAGGGCATCTAGGTTGGTTCCACAGTCTAGCTATTGTGAATTGTGCTGCTATGATCATTGATGTGGCAGTATCCCTATAGTACGCTCTTTTAAGGTCCTGAGGGAATAGTCCGAGAAGGGCGATAGCTGGGTCAAATGGTGGTTCCATTCCCAGCTTTCCCAGGAATCTCTATACTGCTTTCCAAATTGGTCGCACCAATTTGCAGTCCCACCAGCAATGTACAAGTGTACTCTTTTCCCCACATCCTCTCCAGCACTTGTTGTTGTTTGACTTCAGAATGGCTGCCAAACTTACTGGAGTGAGATGGTATCTTAGGGTGGTTTTGATTTGCATTTCTCTGACTGCTAGAGACGGTGAGCATTTTTCATGTACTTGTTGATTGATTGTATGTCCTCCTCTGAGAAGTGTCTGTTCAGGTCCTTGGCCCATTTGTTGATTGGGTTGTTTGTTATCTTATTGTTTAATTTTTTGAGTTCTTTGTATACTCTGGATATTAGGGCTCTATCTGAAGTGTGAGGAGTAAAGATTTGTTCCCAGGATGTAGGCTCCCTATTTACCTCTCTTATTGTTTCTCTTGCTGAGAAAAAACTTTTTAGTTTAAGTAAGTCCCATTTGTTTATTCTTGTTATTAACCCTTGGGCTATGGGCGTTCTATTAAGGAATTTGGAGCCCGACCCCACAATATGTAGATCGGAGCCAACTTTTTCTTCTATCAGGCGCAGAGTCTCTGATTTGATATCAAGCTCTTTGATCCATTTTGAGTTAAGTTTTGTGCATGGCGAGAGAAAGGGGTTCAGCTTCATTTTTTTGCTTATGGATTTCCAGTTTTCCCAGCACCATTTGTTGAAGATGCTATCCTTCCTCCATTGCATGCTTTTAGCCCCTTTATCAAATATAAGAAAGTTGTAATTTCGTGGATTGGTCTCTGTGTCCTCTATTCTGTACCATTGGTCCACCTGCCTGTTTTGGTACCAGTACCATGCTGTTTTTCTTACTATTGCTCTGTAGTACAGTTTGAAATCTGGTATCGCTATACCTCCAGATTCACAGTTCCTGCTTAGAATTGTTTTTGCTATTCTGGGTCTTTTGTTTTTCCATATGAATTTCATGATTGCTTTATCTATTTCTATAAGAAATGCCATTGGGATTTTGATTGGCATCGCATTAAACCTGTAGAAAACATTGGGTAATATCGCCATTTTGATGATGTTAGTTCTGCCTATCCATGAACAGGGTATATTTTTCCATCTTCTAAGATCTTCTTCTATCTCTTTAGGGTTCTGTAGTTTTCATTGTATAAATCTTTCACCTCTTTTGTTAGGTTGATTCCCAAGTATTTTATTTTTTTTGAGGATATTGTGAATGGAGTGGTTTTCCTCATTTCCATTTCAGAAGTTTTGTTGCTGATATACAGGAATGCCTTTGATTTATGCGTGTTGATTTTATATCCTGCCACTTTGCTGAATTCATTTATTAGTTCTAGTAGTTTCTTTGTAGACCCTTTTGGATCTTCTATGTATAGAATCATGTCTTTCGCAAATAGTGATAATTTAAGTTCTTCTTTTCCTATTTTTATGCCTTTAATTTCTTTTGTCTGTCTAATTGCTCTGGCCAGTATTTCGAGAACTAAATTGAATAGAAGTGGTGAGAGAGGGCATCCTGTCTTGTTCCAGATTTTAGCGGGAATGCCTTCAGTTTTTCTCCATTTACGATGATGCTAGCCTGAGGCTTAGCATAGATAGCTTTTACAATGTTGAGGTAAATTCCTGTTATCCCTAGTTTTTCTAGTGTTTTGAACATAACGGGATGCGGTACTTTGTCGAATGCTTTTTCTGCATCTATCGAGATGATCATATGGTTCTTATCTTTAAGTCTATTGATGTGGTGAATAAAACATTTATTGATATCCGTATATTGAAACTGCCTTGCATCCCAGGGATGAATCCTACTTGATCATGGTGAACAATTTTTTTGATGTGTTTTTCTATTCGATTCGCCAGGGTTTTATTGAGGATTTTTGCATCTATGTTCATTAGAGATATTGGTCTGTAGTTTTCTTTCTTTGAAGTGTCTTTGTCTGGTTTCAGGATCAGGGTGATGTTGGCCTCATAGAATGAATTTGGAAGAGTTCCTTCTTTTTCTATTTCTTGAAATAGCCTGAAAAGTATTGGTATTAATTCTTCTTTGAAGGTTTTGTAAAACTCCGCTGTATACCCATCCGGTCCAGGGCTTTTCTTGGTTGGTAGTCTTATGATGGCTTCTTCTATTTATTCCTTTGTTATTGGTCTGTTTAAATTGTGTGTGTCTTCCTGACTCAATCTGGGCAGATCATATGACTTAAGAAATTTATCGATATCTTCACTATCTTCTATTTTATTGGAATATAGGGTTTCAAAATACTTTCTAATTATCTTCTGTATTTCTGTGGTGTCCATTGTGATATTGCCTTTTTCATCCCGTATGTTAGTAATTTGAATTCTCTCTCTTCTTCTCTTCTTTAGCGTGGCTAAAGAAGATCTTATTTATTTTTTCGAAGAACCAACTTCTAGTTTTATCAATTTTTTCAATGTTTTTTTTTTGTTGTTTCAAATTCGTTGATTTCTGCTCTGATTTTAATTATTTCTTGTCTTGTACTACATTTGCTGTTGTTTTGCTCTTCCTTTTCTGGAGTTTTGAGATGAAGTGTGAGTTCATTTATTTGTTGTTTTTTTTTTTTTTTTTTTTTTTTTTTTGTTTGTTTGTTTGAGGAATGAACTCCAGGAAATGAATTTCCCTCTTAAAACTGCTTTCATTGTGTCCCATAGATTCCGGTATGTTGTGTCTGTATTGTCGTTTATCTCTAAGAATTTTTTGATTTCCTCCTTTATGTCCTCTGTAACCCATTGATCATTCAGTAATATATTGTTCATTTTCCAGGTGATGCAGGATTTTTCCTTCCTTTTTTATCATTGATTTCCAGTTTCATTCCATTATGATCAGATAAGGTGCATGGTATTATCTCCACACCTTTATATTTACTAAGAGTTGCCCTATGGCATAGTATATGGTCTCTCTTTGAGTAAGATCCATGTGCCACTGAGAAGAACGTGTATCCACTTGATGATGGTTGATATATTCTATATATGTTGGTTAAGTCTAGGTTATTGATTGTGTTATTGAGTTCTATAGTTTCTTTATTCAGCTTTTGTCTGGAGGATCTGTCTATTGGTGAGATCGGTGTGTTGAAGTCACCCATAATTATTGTGTTGTGGTCTATTTGACTCTTGAACTTGAGGAGAGTTTGTTTTATGTACATTGCAGCACCATTATTTGGTGCATACATATTAATAATTCTTATGTCTTGTTGGTGGATGGTTCCTTTTAACAGTATATAGTGTCCTTCTTTATCCCTTTTGATTAACTTAGGTTTGAAGTTGATTTTATTCGATATGATTATGGCCACTCCTGCTTGCTTCCGAGGGCCATGTGAGTGGTATGATTTTTCCCAACCTTTCACCTTCAGCCTGTGTATGTCTTTTCCTATCATATGAGTCTCCTGAAGGCAGCATATTGTTGGATTTGTTTTTTTTTTTTTTTAATCCAGGTTACTAGCCTATGTCTCTTGATTGGTGAATTTAAGCCATTAACATTTAAGGTTACTATTGAAATACGGTTTGTACTTCAGGTCATGTTTATTTATTTATTTATTTCAGTTTGGCTAGTTTTTCCTCTTTGGTTATTTTTCTCCCCCTTTACTGAGATACCTCCCACTGTTAGTTTTGGGTGCTATTTTTCAATTCCTCTTCTTGTAGTATTTTGCTCAAAATGCCTTGCAGTGCTGGTTTTCTGGCTGCGAATTCTTTTAACTTTTGTTTATCGTGAAATATTTTAATTTCATTGTCAAATCTGAAGCTTAATTTTGCTGGATACAGTATTCTTGGTTGGAATCCATTTTTTTTCAGCGTTTGTAATACGTTGTTCCAGGATCTTCTCGCTTTCAACGTCTGTGATGAAAAATCAGCTGTTAACCTAATTGGTTTACCCCTGAATGTAATCTGCCTCCTTTCTCTCGTAGCTTTTAATATTCTCTCCTTGTTCTGTATGTTGGATATCTTCATAATTATGTGTCTTGGAGTTGGTCTATTATGGTTTTGAATGTTTGGGGTCCTGTAGGCTTCCAGGATTTGGCAATCCATTCCATCTTTCATCTCTGGGAAGTTTTCTAGGATTATTTCATTTAATAGGTTGTCAATTCCTTTGGTTTGAACCTCTATACTTTCTTCTATCCCAATGACTCTCAAGTTTGTTTTTTTTATGACATCCCATATCTCTTGTATAGAATGCTCATGAGTTTTAAGCATCCTTTCTGTGTTGACTATATTCTTTTCAAGTTGATAAACTTTGTCTTCATTATCTGATGTTCTGACTTCTACTTGATCTAGTCTATTTGTAATATTCTCGTTTGAGTTTTTAGTTTGGTTTATGGTTTCCTGCATTTCTAGGATTACTGTTTGATTTTTTTTTTTCAATCTCTATCTCCTGGTAGAGCTCATTCTTTACCATTTGAATTTGTTTATTTAATTCATTTTCAAAATATACTTTCATTGCTTGGACTTGCTGTCTCATGTCTTCTCTAATATTCCTTTCCATCTGAGTTAGGTATGCCTTGAGTTCTTTCTCTGTCCATTTTTCTGATGCCTCTAGGTTCTCCTGTATATTTAAGTTGTCCTGCATTATTTGTAATCCTTTTTTCCCTTGTTTTTTCATGTTGTTCATGTTACTTTCCAGCTCTGTTTGACTGCTGTGTTTCTGCTTTCTCCTATAAATTTGTTTTGGTTTTGTATATCTCTGTTGTCTCTCCTTTGTGGTGGGAGACTATGCCTAGAAATTTTGGGCTTTATTGTACTTTAAAGCTCATTCATTCAATTCATAAAAGGCTTCCGGATTCTATATGCATATAATGATTTGTTGTCTGTGCTTAGGACTTTATGTTTAGGTTAGGTGCTATGATGGTATGAGCGTTAGTATGTCTTGGCTACTTTAGAAGATTGCTCTACTGAAGGCAGATACTAACAGGTGATTGGATCAGGGTGTTGGTAGTAGCTAGGTATTTAGGAGCCCTATAGACAGACTCGAAACATTCACCTATTTGCATTTAGACAATTACACATAATGGAAGACGTAATGCTTGGGATGAAAGTTGGGGGGTAGGGGAAGGAAGGTGCTCTTAAAAAGAAAGAAGGAGAGATAGATAGATAGATTAGAGGAGAATGGAAAGAACAATAAAACTTGAAACAAGAAAGAAAGAAAGAAGGAAAAGGGGAGAAAAGAACAAAGAGAGAAAAAAAAAGAAAAAAATTGAAGTCTTAGAGATCCATTTTCTTCTCTTCCAGTAGGCGGAGCTGTGCCCTCTGCGCCGAGCTTCTGCCCTCTATGTGCCGATAGCAATCCCTGTAAGGAGGCTCCTGGGAGTCTCTCAATCCTGTTAGTCCAGAGCCGTTTCACTTCTCCGGCCCCTCCCCCCACTCCTCCTGCCAGCCAGCCACCAGGTCCTGTTCACCAAAGATTCCGGTTCCCCAAAGATCTGGTTACACTTGCAGCCCCACCACGTGTCCTATTTCCCGAACGACTGGGCACTCTCTCTGTCATTCATCTAAGCCCTAGTGCTGTGGTGCGGTGATCTGGGAACCAACAGTTTAATTTTTCCGGACCCCTTTGGTGGGCATGCCCCCAGAAACTGGTGGCTAAGACCTTGGGTGTCACCGCTGGTGGTAAGGGGAGTTGGGGATCGGGAATCCTCTCTGCTTCCCTACAGACATGCCCCTGGAGAGATTCCCGAGGTTTCCTGGCTGCTTGTATCTGGAGGGGGTGGGAGTCATACACCTGCTAAAGTGGATTCCGCTGGGAAGGAATTCTGTCCACGGAACTCCGGTGACGTCACCTCTCTGCTATGGCGGGCCCCAGGCTCCTTGCCGGAGTGTCCGAAGGGAGGGGTGGGACTGGTCTGTCTCTGGTTGGCTTCAGTTCCCGGTTCACTACTTCATGAAAGCCTGGCTAGAGACCTCTTCCTAGAGTCCCTGTGCTGCTCCTGCTGAGCCGCACCTCGGAGGCTAGCCACCGAGTGGCTTGGGCAGCGGCTGGCGGGTCCGGACCTCCGTGCTGCGTGGCGGAGATTCACTCGTCTGGGGCAAACTGTCACCTCCAAAAATCCTACCAATTGCAGGCCGGTCTCTCTTCAGTGGAATTTCGCCAGGAGCCTCTCAGCAGGTACAATCCAAGCGTATCAGTGCATCTCTCTGACCCCATTACTGAGGAGGTACTGAAAGTGCTGCCTCCCCGCCCGCCGCCATGTTGGATCCTCCATTATTTTCCTTTTAAACTTAGGATTTCTGAGGAGAGACACATGATTGTCTTCTCCATCCATGTGAATTTTTTTTACTCAAGCTTTAGAATATAGGAATTATACAAATAAACATATAAAAATAAGTTTTTCATAGAAAAACTTGTGAAATCAGTAGTAATCTGTTAATAATGAGTTAGTAATCTGTTCAGTAATCTGTGGCCTGTTAGCTTCTATCATTCCAAAGCTAACAAGACTAAAATGCCTTCAAAGACACTCAGAGTGGAGGGGTCTTGCCCCTGGAGCAGGGAGTACCCACGAAGCTGGCTGCAGTGGAGCTCCCTCTGCACCCACATTGGAGGTGTCTCGCCCCTGGAGAAGGGAGTGTCTTTTACCCTGGCTGCAGCAGCTTGCAGAGCTCCCCCCAGCACCTAGGGTGGCGGGGTCTCACCCCTGGATGGGGGAGTCCACCTGAGCCTGGCTTCAGGGGCTTGCGGAGCTCGCTCCTGCACCCAGGGTGGAGGTGTCTTGCCCCTGGAGCGGGGAGTGCCCTCACCCCTGGATGGGTCAGAGTAAGGAGCTCCTCCAGACATCCAGGCTGCAGCTATGTACGGAGTTACCCCCGGAACCCAGGGAGGAGGGGTCTCGCACCTGGAGGGGGGAGTCCCCTCAAGCCTTGCTGCAGTGGTATTTGGAGCTCCCCCCAACACCTAGGTTGGATGGGTCTCGCCCATGGAGGGGGGAGTGCCCTCCACCCTGGCTGCAGTGGTGTGCAGAGCTCCTTAGAGCACCCAGGTTGGAGGGGTTCCCCCCCTGTAAGGGGAAGTGATCTGGATCCTGGCTGGGGCAGAGTAAGGAGCTCCTCCCAGCATCCAGGGTGGAGGGGGATAGCATCTAGAGGGGGAGTACTCTAGACCCTAGCTACTGCAGAGTGTGGAGCTCCATCAGGCTCTAAGGTTGGAGGGGTCTCCCCCCCTGGAGAGGGGAGTGCCCTTGACCCTGGCTACAATAGCATACAAAGCTCCCCCATGCACCCAGGTTGGAGGGGTCCTGCCCCTGAAAAGAGAGTTTCCTCGAGTGGCATGAGGAGCTGCACCCAGCACCCAGGATGGAGGGGTCTAACACTGGAGTGGGGAGTCCCCTCCACCCTGGCTGCAGTGGTGTGCAGAGCTCCTCCTGTCATACAGGATGGAGAGGTCTTGCCCCTTGGGGGGCAACTCTCCTTCACCCTGGGTGCCATGGCCTGTGGAGCTCCCCGTGACACCCAGGGTGGAGGGGTCTGGCCCCTGGAAGGGGGAGTCCCCTTAAACCTGAGCATAGCAGCTTGTGGAGCACGCCCTGGCACCCAGGTGAAGGGGTCTCACCCCTGGAGATGGGAGTCCCCTGGAGTCTGGCTGCAGTGGCATGTGGATCTCCCCCTGGCACCCAGGTTGGAGGTTTCTGGCCTCTGGAGAAGGGAGTGCCCTTGACTCTGGCTCCAGCAGCATGAGGAGCTCCCCCTGCTCCCTGGCATCCAGGATGGAGGGGTCTCGTCCTTGGAGGGGAAAGTGCCCTTGACCCTGGCTGCGAAGGCTTGTGGACCACCCCGCCCCACCCCACCCCAGATTAGGAAGTTTCCACCCTGGAGGGAGGAGTGCCCTCCACCCTGGCTGCAGGCATCCTGAGCTCCCCTGGAGACAAGATTGGAGGGGTCTCACCCCTAGAGGGGGGAGTCCCCTCGAGTCTGGCTACAATGGCGTGCAGAGCTCCTCCCCACCCTGGCACCCAAGTTGAAGGGATTTCCACCCTGGAGGGGGGAGTGAAGCCAGATTTAAAGTTAGGTAGTCAGTGTAGTTAGATAAATCGGGTCTAATGCCGAGTGAAATCTAAAATGGAGGCCATGCTGGCAATGATTCCGGAAATGCAGGACAACTCAAGGAATGTTAATGAAGTCCCAAAAAGGCCCTAGGCCAAAGTCCACCTCAAAGAAATGTTAATGAACAGCCCCCAGCAAAAAGGTGCTGACTCAGAAGTCCTTCCTGACCAGATTACTTCTTTGGCCCACCTGTGTCCCACCCCTCGGGCCTTCCCACCTACATTCCATCACTGAAAGAACTATAAAAAGGGGAGACAACATCCCTTCCACGGATTCCACCTCTTGGGTCCCCTTCTTCCTTCCTCCGGGAGAAGTCTTTTCTGCTGTCCTTTAATAAACTTCTAATTTCTACTCTGACCTTGCCTCGGTGTGCTTCTTTTGTGTTATTCTTCAACATTGGGGAAGCAAGAACTTGTCACCGGTCAACAGCGGTAACAGGAGTACCCTCCACCCTGGCTGCAGGCGTGTTGAGCTCCCCAGGGAACTCAGGTTGGAGGCAATCGCCCTGTGGTGGGGAGTCCCCTGAACCCTGGCTGCAGCAGCTTGCGGAGCTCCCCCTGGCACCCAGGGTGGAGGGGTCTTGCCCCTGGTGGGGTTAGTACCCTCGACCCTGGCTGGGGCAGAGAAAGGAGGTCATCCTGGAACCCAGGGTGAAGGGGTCTCGCCCCTGAAGGGGGGAGTGCTCTCCACCCTGGCTGCGGTGCTGTGCAGAGCTCCCACCAGCACCCAGGTTGGAGGGGTCTCTCCCCTGGATGGGAGAGTGCTATGGCTTGTGGAGCTCCCTCAGGTACCAACGTTGGAGTGGTCTTCCCCTTCGCGTGGGAATTGCCCTCCACACTGGCTGCCTGCCGAGGCGTGTGGAGTTCCCCCTGGCACCCAGGGTTGACTGGTTTCCTCCCTGGAGGAAGGAGTTTCCTGGAGCTTGAGTGCAGTGATGTGCAGAGCTCTCCCAGCACTGGGGGGGGGGGGAGGAGGGGGTCTCTGCCCTGGAGTGGGAGGTGCCCTCAACCCTGGCTGGGGAGCCATGCGGAGCTCCCCCCTGGCACCCAGGTTAAAGGGATCTGGCCCATGGAGTGGGGAGTGCCATCCACCCTGGCTAAGGTTGCTTGCAAAGCTCTCTCGGGCACCCAGGTTGGAGGGGTCTCACTCCTAGAGGCAGGAGTCTCCTCAACCCTGGCTGCAGTGGCATTTGGAGCTTCCCCTGACACACAGGGTGAAGGGATATCGCCCCTTGAGGGAGGAGTCTCCTGGAGCCTGTGTGCCACAGCCTGAGGAACTCCCCCTGCCACCCAGGGTGGAGGGGTCCCACCCCTGTAGAAGGTAGTCTCCTGGAGTCTGGCTGCTTCAGCATGCAGAGTTCCCCAGGGCACCTAGGGTGAAGGGGTCTGCCCCTGGAAGGGAAGTCCCTTCCACCCTGTCTGAGGCAGCATGCTGAGCTCCCCCTGGAACCCACAGTGGAGGGGCCTCGCCCCTGGAGGGGGGAGTGCCCTGGACACTGGGTGCATCAGCCTGCAGACCTCACCTGGCATTCAGGGTAGAGGAGTCTAGCCCCTGGAGAGGGAAGTGCACTCCACCCTGGCTGGGGCGGCATAAGAAGCTCCCTCAGGCACCCAGGGTGGAGGGGTCTCGCCCCTGGAAGAGGGAGTCCCCTCGTGCCTGGATGCAGCGACATGTGGAGCTCTCCCTGGCACCCAGGTTGGAGGGTTATCTCACCTGGAGGGGGGAGTCCCCTTGACCCTGGCTGCTGCAGCATGTGGAGCTCCTTCCTGCACCTAGGGTGGAGGCGACCCACCCCTGGAGAGAGGAGTACCCTGGACCCTGGCTTCTGTGGCTTGTGGACCTCCTCCTGGGACCCAGGTTTAGGGGGTCTCGCCCCTGGAGAAGGGAGTGCCCTTGACCTGACCCTGGCTTCAGCAGCGTCCTGAGCTCTCCCTGGCACCCAGGTAGAGGAGCCCCGCCCCTGGAGAAGGGCGTCCCCTGGAGTCTGGCTACAGCAGCATGTAGAGCTTCCCCCAGCACCCAAGATCAAGAGGTTTCACCCATGGAGGGGGGAGTCCAGTCGAACCTGGGTACAGCGGCTTGCGGAGATCCCCCTTGCACCCAGGGTGAAGGGTTCTGGCTCCTGGAGTGGGAAGTGCCCTCAAGCCTGGCTGCTGTGGCGTCCAGGGCTCCCCCACCACCCAGGGTGGAGGGGTCTCGCCCCTGGAGGGGGGAGTCCTCTGGATCCTGGCTGCGCTGAGTGCGGAGCACCCCCTACACCCAGGGTGGGGGTGTCTCCCCCTGGAGGGGAAAGTGCATTCAACCATGCCTACAGTGGCGTGTGGAGCTCCCCCTGTCACCCAGGCTTAAGGGGTCTCCCCCCTGGATGGGGGAATGCCCTAGATCCTGGCTGCAGCAGCGTATTGCAGAGCTCCTTCTGGCAGGGTGGCAGGGTCCTGCCCCTTGAGAAGGGAGTCCCCTGGAGTCTGGCTGCTGCAGCAGCATACAGAGCTCCTCCTTGCACCTAGGGTGGAGGGGTCCCGCCCCTTGATGGAGAAGTTCCCTAGACCAGGACTGCAGTAGCATGTAGAGCTCTGCCTGGCACCCAGGGTGGAGGGGTCGGCCCCTGGAGGAATAAGTCCCCTGGAGCCTGTCTGCAGCAGCATGCAGAGCTCGCCCTGGCATCCAGGGTATAGGGGCCTCGCCCCTGGAGTAGGAAAGTCTCCTGGAGGCTGGGTGCAGTGTCCTAGAAGCTCCTCCACTCACCCAGGGTGGAAGGGTTCCGCCCCTGGAGAAGGGAGTCTCCTCCAGTCTGGCTAGGGCATCATGCACAGATTCCCTGGACACTTAGGTTGAAGGGATACTACTCTTGGAGGGTGAAGTCCCCTCGCCCTTGGCTGCAGCGGCATGTGGAGCTCCCCCTGGCACCCAGGTTGGAGGGGTCTCGCCCCTGGAGGCAGGAGTCCACTCAACCCTGGCTGCATAGGAGTTTGGAGCTTCCCCTGACACCCAGGGTGAAGGGATCTCTCCCCTTGAGGGAGGTATCTCCTTGAGCCTGTGTGCCACGGCCTGAGGAGCTCCCCCTGGCACCCAGGATGGAGAGGTCCCGCCCCTGTAGAAGGGAATCTCCTGGAGACTGGCTGCAGCAGCATGCAGAGTTCCCCCTGGTACCTAGGATGAAGGGTTCCCGCCCCTCGAGGGGGAAGTCCCTTTGGCCCTGGCTGCAGCAGAGTGCTGAGCTACCCCTGGCACCCAGGGTCGAGGGGTCTCGCCCCTGGAGGGGGGGAGTGCCCTCGACCCTGTGTGTAGCAGCCTGCAGTCCTCACCTGGTATTCAGGGTGGAGGGGTCTTGCCCCTTGTGGGGGAAAGTGCCATCGACCCTGGTTGCAACATGCAGAGCTCCCAGGGTGAAGGGGTCTCCCCCTGGAGGGGAGAGTGCACTCCACCCTGGCGGGGTGGTTTAAGAAGCTCCCTCAGGCACACAGGGTGGAGGGGTCTAGCCCCTGGAAGAGGGAGTCCCCTTGAGCCTGGGGGCAGCGGCATGCGGAGCTCTCCCAGACACCCAGGTTGGAGGGGTATCTCACCTGGAGTGGGGAGTCCCTTGACCCTGGATGCTGCAGCCTGTGGAGCTCCTTGCTGCACCCAGGCTGGAGGGGACGCCCCTGGAGAGAGGAGTACCCTGGAACCTGGCTTCTATGGCTTGTGGATCTCCCCCTGGGACCCAGGTTGGAGGGGTCTCACCCCTGGAGAAGGGAGTGCCCTTGACCCTGGCTTCAGCAGCGTCCTGAGCTCCCCCTGGCACCCAGGTGGAGGAGTCCCTCCCTTGAAGAAGAGCATAGCCTGGAGTCTGGCTGCAGCAGCATGCAGAGCTCCCCCCAGCACCCAGGATGGAGAGGTTTTGCCCAGCCCATGGAGGGGGTAGTCTCCTGGAGCCTGGGTGCAGCGGAGTGCAGAGGTCCCCCTGGCACCCAGGGTGAAGGTGTCTTGCCCTTGGAGAAGGGAATCTTGTGTAGTCTGGCTAAAGCAGCACATAGTACTCCCTCCTGCACCTAGGGTGGAGAGATCCCGTCCTTGGATGGAAGAGTACCCTAGATTCTGGCTGCAGCAGAGTTCAGAGCTCCGCCTGGCACTCAGGGTGAAGGGGTCTCGCTTCTGGAGGGGGATGTGCCCTCTACCCTGGCTTGGGAGCTTGCGGAGCTGCTTCTGTCACCTAGATTGGAGGGGTCTTGCCCATGGAGAAGGGAGTGCACTCCACCCTGGCTGCCTTGGTGTGCATAGCTCCCTGAGGCACAAAATGGGGAGGAGTCTTGCCCCTGGAGGGGGGAGTCCCCTCCAGCCTGGCTGCAGCAGCGTAGAGATCTCCCCCCACCCCTGGCTGCCAGGTTAGACAGGTCTCCCCTCTGGAAAGGGGACTGCTCTGGACGCTGGCTGCAGTGGCTTGTAGAGCTTTCCCAACACCCATGGTGGAGGGGTCTCCAGCCTGGAGGTGAATGTCTCCTTAACCCTGGCTGTGGCTGCTTGCTGAGCTCCCTCAGACACCAAGGGTGGAGGGGTGTCGCCCCTTGACTGCGGAGTCCTGTATACCCTGGTTGCAGCGGCTTGCGGAGCTCCCCTGGCACCTAGGTCGGAAGGGTCTCCCGCCCAGAGGGGAAAGTGCCCTCAACCCTGGCTGCAGTGGCTTGTGGAGCTTCCACAGGAAACCAGGTTGGAGTTCTCTCTCCTCTGGAGGAGGGGAGTGCCCTCAACCCTGGCTGCAGCAGCGGGGTTGAGCTCCTCCTGGCTCCCAGGATGGAGGGGTCTCACCCCTGGAGGGGGGAGTTCCCTCGAACCTGGCTGGGGCGGCATATGGAGCTCCCTCTGGAACCCAGGTTTGAGGTGTCATGCTCCTAGAGTGTGGAGTACCCTTGGCCCTGGCTGTAATGGCGTGTGGAGCTGCCCCTGGCACCCAGGGTGGAGGGGTCCCGCCCCTGGAGAAGGGAGTTCCCTGGAGTCTGGCTGCAGCAGCCTGCAGAGCTTCCCCCTGCACCTAGGGTGGAGGGGTCCTGTCATTGGAGGGGGAATCCCCACGACTCTGGCTGCAGCAGTGTGAGGAGCTCCCTCTGGCACACAGGGTGGAGGAGTCTTGCCCCTGGAGAGGGCAGTGCCCTCAACCCTGGCTAGGGTAGAATAAGGAGCTCCTCCTGGCACCCAGGGTGGAGGGGTATCACCCCTGGAGGCCGGAGTCCCCTGGACCCTGGCTTCAGGGTTGTGCGGAGTTACAGAACCCAGGGTGGAGGGATCTCGCCCATGGAGGGGGGAGTCCCATCCACCCTGGCTGTGAAGGCATGCGGAGTTCCCTTCCCTCCTGCACCCAGGGGGAAGAGGTCCCGCCTCTGGAGATGGGAGTCCCCTCTGCCGCGTCCGGCCAAGGGAGCCGAGTCCGGCGAGGGACGGCGAGGTTAAAAGACACACAGGACACCAAGGTTCTTCATCCAGGAGTCAATAATAATCTTTATTGCTAACACACCTTTTTTTATACCCCAAGCAGCAGAAGTGGAAAACTACCCAAAAGCAGGAGGGAGGGGGGAGAAATTTAGTTTCAACATCTATTATTGTCAGGTACCGAAACCTCCCTTAACAATAAGTCCATCAGACCAGAAAAGGTCAAGGCATTCCCATGGGATACATATGTCTCAGACGGATAAGCAGGAACAGAAAAACCGCAAGTTCGCCATGGCCTTGTGAGCTGGCCACACTGGCATGCAGAACAAACTAGTGGAGGTAGGGGCCCCAGGGGCCAAGGTGGACCTGCTGCCAACACCCTCAAGTCTGGCTGAGACTTCGTGAAGAGCTCCCCCCCGCCCCCGCACCTAGGGTGGAGGGGTCTTGCACCTGGATGGGGGAGTCCCCTCGAAACTGGCTGCAGCGGGGATGCAGCTCCCCTGGACCTAGGGTGGAGGGG
This sequence comes from Marmota monax, assembly GCF_021218885.2. NCBI lineage: Eukaryota > Metazoa > Chordata > Mammalia > Rodentia > Sciuridae > Marmota > Marmota monax. Next base: position 54,530 of record NW_026692076.1, read on the forward strand.
TCTTGTCCCTGGAGGGGGGAGTCTCTTCAAGCCTGCCTGCAGCAGCATGTGGAGCTCGCCCTAGCACCTAAAGTATAGGGGCCTCATCCTGGAGTGGGGAAGTCTCCTGGAGCATGGGTATTGCATCCTGCGGAGCTTCCCCAGTCACCCAGTGTGGAGGGGTCATGTCCCTGGAGGGTGGAGTCCACTTGAGCCTGGGAGCAGCATCTTGAGTAGCTCCCCCCTGCAGCCAGGGTGGAGGGGTCCCGCCCCTGGAGAAAGGATTCTCCTCCAGTCTGGCTGTAGCAGCATGCAGAGCTCCCTTGGGCACCTAGGGTGGAAGGGTTTCGCCCCTGGAGCGGGAGTACGCTCCACCCTGACTGCAGCAGCGTGCTGACCTCCCCCTGGCACCCAGGTTGGAGGGATCCTGCCATTGAAGGATCGAGACCCCTCGACCCTGGCTGCTGCGTCTGCGTGTGGAGCTCCCCCCCACCCACCCTGGCACCCAGGGTGGAGGGATTTCGCACCTTGAGGGGGGAGTCTCATAGAGCCTGGGTACCGCGGCCTGCGGGGCACCCCCACCCCAGCACTCAAGGTGAAGGGGTCCCGCCCCTTGAGATGGGAGTCCCCTTGAATCTGGCTTCAGCATTGTGCAGAGCTCCCCTCCACACCTAGGGTGAAGGGATCCCGCCCCGGAGGGAGCTATCCCTAAAACCCAGGGTGGAGGGGTCTCGCACCTGGAGGAGAAAGTGCCTTCCACCCTGGCTGGGGCGGCATAAGGAGCTCCCCCTGGCACTCAGGATCGAGGGGTCTCACCTCTGGAGGCAGGAGTTTCCTAAAGCCTGGCTGCAGTGTCATGCGGAGATCACCCTGACACTCAGGATGGAGGGGCCCTTGAAGGGGGAGTCTCCTCCAGCCTGGGAGCAGTGGCCTGTGGATCTCCCCTCTGGCACCCAGGGTGGAGGGGTCCCGCCCCTGGAGGGGGGATTTCCCTGGACTTTGGCTGCAGCTGCATACGCAGCTCCCCCAGGCATTAAGGGTGGGGCATTAAGGGTGGAGCGGTCAATACCCTGGAGGGTAAAGTGCCCTCAACCCTGGCTGAAGTGGCATGCGGAGCTCCCCCTGGCACCCAAGTTGGAAGCGTTTCCCCCCTGGAGGGGGGAGTGCCCTAGATCCTGGCTGTAGAAGCCAGCAGAGCTCCTTCTGGCACTCAGGGTGGAAGAGTCCCGCCCCTGGAGAAGGGAGTCCGGGTGAGTCTGGCTGCACCAGTGTGAAGAGCTCGCCCCTGCACCTAGGGTGGAGGGGTCCCGCCCCTGGAGGGAGGAGTCCCCTGGACCCTGGCTGCATGTGGAGCTACCCTAAGCAACCAGGGTGGAGGAGTCTCGCATGTGGAGCGGAGCTGCTGTTGCGTTCGGGCTCCCCGGAACCCAGGGTGGAAGGGTCTTGCCCCTGAAGGGAGGAGTCCCCTCAACTCTGGCTGCAGCTGCGTGCGGAGCTCCCCCTAACACCAAGGGTGGAGGGGTCTCACCCCTTGAAGGGGGAGTCTCTTCAAGCCTGTGTGCCACAGCCTGCTGAGCTCCTCCCTGGCATCCAGAGTGGAGAAGTCCTGCCTCTGTAGAAAGGAGTCCCCTCAAGTCTGACTGCGGCATCATGCAGAACTCCCCCAGGCACCCAGGGTGGAGGGGTCTTGCCCCTGGAAGGGGGATTCCCCCTTGAACCTAGGTGCACTGGCATACGGAGCTCCCCACAGAACCCAGGGTGGAGGCGTATCGTGCCTGAGGGGGGCTTCCCCTCTAGCCTGGGTGCAGAGGCGAGCAGAGCTGACCCCTGGAAGAAGTAGTGCCCTGGACCCTGGCTGCAGCAGCATGCAGAGCTCTCCCTGGCACCCACGGTGGAGGGGTCTCGCCCCTGGAGGGGGGAGTGCCCTCCACCTGATTGAAGGTGTGCTGAGCTCCCAAGGAACCCAGGTTGGAGTAGTCTCACTCCTGGAGGGGGGAGTCCCCTCGAACCTGGCTTCCTTGGTGTGCGGAGCTCCCCAGGCACCCAAATTGTAGGGGTCACTCCCCAGGATTTGGGAGTCCCCTAAACCCTGGCTGCAGCAGCGTGTGGCGCTCCCACTGGTCCCCAGGGTGGAGGGGTCAGGCCCCTTTGGGGCGGGAGTCTCCTGGAGCCTGGGTGCAGCGGCCTGAGGAGTTCACCCCAGCACCCAGGGTGGAGGGGTCTCGCACCTGGAGGGGGGAGTTTCCTTGAGCCTGGGTGCTGCATCGTGCAGAGCTCCCCCTGACACCCAGGGTGACAGGGTCCCCTTGCCGGAGAAAGGAGTCTCCTGGAGTCAGGCTACAGTGCCATGCAGAGCTCCCCCTGGCATCAAGGGTGGAGGGGTCATGCCCCTGGAGAGGGGAGTCCTCTGTAATTTGGGTGAAGCATCCTGAGGGGCTCCCTCTGGTACCCAGGGTGGCAGGGTTCCTTTCTTGGAGAAGGGAGTCCCCTGGAGCCTGGGTATACCATCCTGAGACCCCTCCACCGTGGTAGCTCTCCCTAGCACACAGGGTGATGGGGTCTCGCCCATATAAGGGGGATTGCCCTGGACCCTGGCTTGGTCGGAGTAAGGAGCTCCTCCCTGCACCCAGGGTGGAGGAGTCTGGCACCTGGAGGAGGGAGTCCCCTGGACCCTGGCTGCTGCTGCGTGCGGAGATCCCCCCCCCACCCCCACCCCCCCGCAACCAGTGTGGGGGATCTTGCCCCTGGAGGGGGACTGCCCTCGACCCTGGCTGGGGCAGAGTAAGAAGATCCTCTGGGCACCCAGGGTGGAAGGGTCTCTCCCCTGGAGAAGGGAGTGCCCTCGACTCTGGCTGGGGTGGAGTATGGAGCTCCTCCTGCCACCCAGTGTGGAGGGCCCCTTAAGGGGCAGTCCCCTTGACCCTGGCTTCAGTGGTGTGTGGAGCTCCCCCAGGCACCCAGGGTGGAGGGGTCTCGCCCCTGGAGCAGGGAGTGCCCTCGACCATGGCTGCTGAGGTGTGCTGAGCTACCCATGGCACCCAGGGTGTAGGGGTCCCACCCATGGAGGGGGTAGTCCCCTCGAGCCTGGGTGAAGCATCCTGTGTTCTCTCCTGGCACCCAGGGTGGCGGGTTCCTGTTCCTGGAAAAGGAAGTCCCCTCTAGCCTGGGTCTGGTGGCTGCAGAGCTCTCCCTGGCACTCAGGGGGGGAGGGGTCCCATCCCTAAAGGAGAAAGTGCCCTCTACCTTGGCTGGGGCCAAGTAAGAAGCTTCTCCCAGCTCTCAGGGTGGAGGGGTCTCGGCCCTGGAGGAGGGAGTGCCCTAGACCCTGGTTGGTGTGAAGTATGGAGCTCCTCCTGGCTCCCAGTGTGGAGGGGTCTCGCCCCTGGAGGGGGGAGTGCCCTCGACCCTGGCTGCAAGGTCTTGGGGAGCTCCCCGTGGTAACTAGGTTGGAGGGGTCTCCACCCTGGAGGGGCGAGTGTCATCCACCCTGTCTGCAGGCATGCTGAGCTCCCCCTGGATACCAGGTTGGAGGGTTTTCGCCCTGGAGGGTGGAGTCCCCTTGAGCCTGGGTGAAACATCATGCTGAGGTCCACCCAGCACCAAGGTAGAGGGGTTTCTCCCTTGGAGGGGGGAGGCCTTTGGAGCCTGGGTGCTGTGGCATTCAGAGCTCCCCCAGGCATCCAGGATGGAGGGGTCTTGCCCCTGGAGGTGGGAGTGCCCTGGATCCTGGCTGCAGCAGCATGCAGAGCTTTTCCAAGCTCCCAGGATGGAGGGGTCTCGCCCCTGGACAGGGGAGTGTCCTGGAGCCTGGGTAAAACATCCTGTGGAGCTCCCCTTGGCACTCAGGGTGGCAGGGTCCCATTCCTGGAGAATGGAGTCCCCTCTAGTCTGGCTGCGGTGCCATGCAGAGCTCCCCCTAGCACCTAGGGTGGATGGGTCCTGCCACTGGAGGAGGAGTCCCCTGGACCCTGGCTGCAGCAGCTGAGATGCGACCCCAGGCACTCTGGGTAGAGGGGTTTCGCTCCTTGAGGAGGGAGTCCTCTGGAGTCTGGGTGCAGTGGTGTGCAGAGATCCCCTGGCACCCAGGGTGGAGGGGTCTCGAACCTGAAGTGGGGAGTGCCCTTGATCCTGGCTGCAGTGGCGTGAGGAGATTCTCCTGGCACCCAAGGTGGAGTGGTCTCGCCCCTGGAGGGGGGATTCCCCTCAAACCTGGCTGCAGCGGGGTGACTCCTGTCCCCCGCCCCCGCACCCAGGGTTGAGGGATCTCTACCCTGGTAATGGGAGTCCCTGCAGTCTGCCTCCTGCAGTGTGCAGAACTCCAGATTGCATGGAAGTTGGAGGCCTCTTGCCCCTGGAGAAGGGTGTGCCCTGTACCCTTGCTGCAGCAGCATGTGGAGCTCCCCCTGGCATTCATGGTGGACTGATCTTGTGCCCGGAGGAGGGGGGAGTCCCCTTGAGCCTGGGTGGGGCAGTGTGGGGAGCTCCCCCTGGCACCCAGGATGGATGGGTCTGGCCTCTGGAGGAGGGAGTGTCCTCAACCCTGGCTGGGGTGGAGTAAGGAGCTCCAGTGTGGGGAGGAGTCTGGACCTTGGAGGGATTAGTGCCCTTGACCCTGGGTGCAGCGACTTGGAGAGCTCCCCTGGGAACCCAGGTTGGAGGGGTCTCCCCCATGGAGGGGAAAGTTTCTTTGGCCCTGGCTGAGGTGAAGTGCAGAGCTCACCCTGGCACCAGGTTGGAGGGGGTCTCCCCCTTGGAGGGGAAAGTGCCCTCGACCTAGTCTGTGTCAGCTTGTGGAGCTGCCACCTGCACCTAGTTTGGAGGATTCTTGCCCATGGAGAAGGGAGTGCCCTCCACCCAGGCTGCTCTGGTGTTCAGAGCTCCCCCCAGGGAAGCAGGTTTTAGGGGTCACATCTCTGGAGAAGGGAGTGCCCTCGACCCTGGCTGCAGTGAAGTTTGGAGCTCCCCTTGACACCCAGGGTTGAGGGGTCTCCCCCCTGGAGGGGGGAGTGCCCTGGACCCTGGCTGAGGTGGCATGCTAAGCCCTCCCCCAACCCAATTTGGAGGGCTCTCCTCCCCTTGAGGGCGGGGTGCAGAGCTCCCCCAGGCACCCAGTTCCAGGGGTCTCCTCCTGGAGAGGGGAGTGCTCTCCACCCTGGCTGCAGTGTTGTGGAGAGCTCCCCCTCCCCCTGCACCAAGGTCACATGGGTCTCCCCTCTGGAAGGGAGGAGTGCCCTCTACCCTGGCTGTGGCTACATGAGGAGCCCCCACCCCCTGCACCCAGGTTGGAGGGGTCTCCCCCCTTGAGGGCGGCATGCGGAGCTCCCCCCCCCGCATCCATTTTCCAGGGGTCTCCCCGCTGGAGAGGGGAGTGCCTCCACCCTGTTTGCAGAGGTGTCCAGAGCTTGCACCTGCACCCAGATTGGAGAGGTTTCACCCCTAGAATGGGGAGTCCCCTCAAGCCTGGCTGAAGCAGCATGCGGAGCTCACCCTGGCACCCAGGGTGGAGGGGTCTCCCATCTTGAGGGGGGAGTTTCCTCGATACTGGGTGTGGTGGCATGCAGAGCTACCACCTGTATCCAGGGTGGAGGGGTCACAACCTTGGAGGGGAGAGTGCCCTCAACCCTTTCTGGGGCAAAGTAAGGAGCTCCTCCACGCATCCAGGGTGGAGGGGTCTCCCCCTGGAAGGGGGAGTCTCCTCAACCCTGGATGCAGGGGTATGCGGAGCTACCTCTGGCACGCAGAATGGAGGGGTCTGGCACCTGGACAGGGGAGTCCCCTCACCCTAGCTTCAGCAGCGTGCTGAGCTCCCCTGGGACCGAGGGTGGAGGGGTGTCGCCCCTTAAGTGGGGAGTCTCCTCTATTCTGGGTGCTGAGGCCTGTGGAGCTCTCCCAAGCACCAAGGGTGGAGGGGTCTTGCCCTTGGAGGGGGGAGTGGCCTCTACCCTGGCTGCAGCCCCTTGAGGAGCTAACCCTGGCAACCAGGGTGGAAGGGTGTCGCCCCTTGAGTGGGGAGTCTCCTCTATCCTGAGTGCGGGGCGTGAGGAGCTCCCCCTGGCACCCAGAGTTAGGGGGTATCAGCCCTGGAGTGAGGAGTGCCCTAGACCCTGGTTGCAGGGGCTTTTAGCTCCCCCAGGCACCCAAGTTGGAAAGGTCTCGCCCCTGGAGAAGGGAGTGCCCTGGACCCTGACTGCAGCAGTTTGCAGAGATCCCCCTGGCACCCAGGTTGGAGGGGTCTCCTCCCTGGATGGGGAGTGTCCTCTACCCTGGGTGCGGTGGTATATGGGGCTCCCCTGCCATCAGGTTGGAAGGGTCTCCCGCGTGGATGGCAGAGTCCACTCTGTACCCTGGGTGCTGTGTTATATAGAGCTTTCCAGCATCCAGGTTGGAGGGGTGTCCTTCCTGGAGGGCAGAGTCCCCTCTATCCTGGGTGAGGTGGTATAAGGAGCACCCCCCACGCCCACCCCCCGCAACCAGGTTGGATGGGTTTCTCCCCTGGAGGGCGGAGTCCCCTCTACCCAGGGTCCTAGTATATGAAGCTCCACCCGCACCTGCTGAGAGCCACAGCCGAGTCTGTATGGCCCCTGGCATTTTGCCAACAGTATTGATTGACAGGCGAGGCATTACTATCCGCCTCTGCCGCAACTCGCACTATTTTGGAGTTCTCATGGGGATTTCCGGGGATTCCCCGAGAGTTCCCATTGGTTGGGGAAGTGCAGGAGGAGGGATTGCCTGGAGAGATATTTCCAGCTGGGGGTTCCTGCACAAGCCTCCTGGCCTTCTGGAGGATTCCCCCGGAGCTGTGTGAAGGGTTTTCCTGCAGTTTAAAAATAAAGTTTGTTCCTGCTTCAGTGGCTCCTGATTTGTGCCCAGCCAGACTGCAGCACGCACCCAGGTTAGAGGGGTGCCCTCTGGAGGTGGAATTACCCCTATTCTGGGAGTGGTGGTAAGCAGAAGCTCCGCCTGTCACTCACGTTGGAGGGGTCTCCCCCATGGAGGGGGGAGTCCTCTCTATCCTGGGTGCATTGGTATACTATGCTTCCGGTGACACCCAGAGTAGAGGGGACTCCCCCCTGGAGGGCGGAGTCCCCTCTTCCCTGGGTTTGGTGGGGAGCTGCCCGCTACACGCAAGGTAGAGGGGACTCTCTCTTCTGGAGTTGGGAGCCCCCTCTACCCAGTGTGCTGTTTTGAGTTTTCTCCTGAAACCGAGGGTACAGGGATCTCTCCCCCAGGCAGGAGCCTGAGGGTGAGGGGTCCCAAAGTTTGGACCTGATGAGCAAAGGAGGGGAGGGTTTAGTGATGAAAAAGGGAAAAACACAGAGCAAATCAGAGAGACCAGGATTGGGAAGCTCCAGGCAGGACAGGGAGAGGATACTGGGGGCTCAAGTCCTCTCACCCTGGTTAAGACAACTTCACCTACTGGAAGCAAAAAAAGAAAGAAAAAAAAAAAAAAAAGAAAGGGAATTCTAAGAGCTTTTTTTTTTTTTTTTTTTTTTTTTTTTTTGTTTTCCTTCTTATTCTTCTTCCTCTACACTTCTATCCTCTGGTCCTTATAACCCCAACATATGGAAAACCAAGAACTTTACATATATTATAGATGAATTGCATAAGACCCTTGTTTTTTTTAATTCTCTTGTTTTTTTCTCTTTTTTCTCTCCTTTCTTTCTCTTTCTTTCTTTCTTTCCTTCTTTCTTTCTTTCCTTTTTTCTTCTTTTTGCACCCTGATACCCAGGTTAGAGGGGTCTTCCCCCTGGAGGAGGGGGGAATTCCCTCTCCCGTTTTTGCCCTGGTATTCGGAGCCCGCCCCCCCCCCCCCCCCCCCCCCCCCCCCGCACTCAGGTTGCATGGTTCTCCCCCCTAGAGTGGGGAGTTCCTTCTACCCTGGGTTCAGTGAAATTCGGAGATCCCCTCCCCCCACCCCCCTCCCCCAGCTCCCAAGTTGGAGGGGTCTCCCGCCTGGAGCAGGGATTCACCTCTACACTGGGTGTGGTGGTACATGGAGCTCCCCTGGCATCCAGGTTTGAAGGGACTCCACCTAGAGAGCAGAGTCCACTCTACCCTGGGTGTAGTGGGGAGCTCCCCCTGACACACTGACACACAGGATAGAGGGGCCTCCACCCAGAAGCTGAGAGTCCTCTACCCTTGGTGTGGTGGGGAGTTCCCCCGGAAAACCATGGTAGAGAGATCTCTCCCCTGGAATAGGAAATCCACTTTACCCTTGGTGTGATGGTATACAGAGCTCCCTTAGACACCCATGTTGTAAGAGTCTACCCCTGGACGGGGGGGATCCACTCTACGTGGGTGCTATGATATATGGTGCTCCATCTGACACCCAGGTTGGAGGGGTCTCCCCCCTGTTGGGGGGAGTCCCCTCTACCCTGGGTGCGGTGGTATATGGAGTTCCCCATTACACACAGGTTGGAGGGGACTCCCCCCTGGAGGGGGGACTCCCCTGTATCCTGGGTGCGATGGTATACAGAGCTCCCCCTGATACCCATGTTGGAGGGTCTCCTTTCTGGAGGGGGAGTCCTTTCTACCCTGGGTGTGGTGGTATTCAGAGCTCCCCCATACACACAGGTTGGAGGGGTCTCCCCGTGGAAGGGGGACTCCCCTCTACCCTGGGTGCAATGGTATACAGAGCTCCCCCGATATCCAGGTTGGAGGGGTCTCCTTCCTCGAGGTGGGAGTCTCCTCTACCCTGGGTGCTGTGGTGGTATATGGGGCTTCCCCTGCACCTAGGTTTGTAGGGGGGAGTCCCCTCCACCCTGGTGTGGTGATATACAGGGCTCCCCCGGCAGGGCACCCAGGTTGGAGGGGTCTCCTCCCTGGATGGGGAGTGTCCTCTACCCTGGGTGCGGTGGTATATGGGGCTCCCCTGCCATCAGGTTGGAAGGGTCTCCCGCGTGGATGGCAGAGTCCACTCTGTACCCTGGGTGCTGTGTTATATAGAGCTTTCCAGCATCCAGGTTGGAGGGGTGTCCTTCCTGGAGGGCAGAGTCCCCTCTATCCTGGGTGAGGTGGTATAAGGAGCACCCCCCACGCCCACCCCCCGCAACCAGGTTGGATGGGTTTCTCCCCTGGAGGGCGGAGTCCCCTCTACCCAGGGTCCTAGTATATGAAGCTCCACCCGCACCTGCTGAGAGCCACAGCCGAGTCTGTATGGCCCCTGGCATTTTGCCAACAGTATTGATTGACAGGCGAGGCATTACTATCCGCCTCTGCCGCAACTCGCACTATTTTGGAGTTCTCATGGGGATTTCCGGGGATTCCCCGAGAGTTCCCATTGGTTGGGGAAGTGCAGGAGGAGGGATTGCCTGGAGAGATATTTCCAGCTGGGGGTTCCTGCACAAGCCTCCTGGCCTTCTGGAGGATTCCCCCGGAGCTGTGTGAAGGGTTTTCCTGCAGTTTAAAAATAAAGTTTGTTCCTGCTTCAGTGGCTCCTGATTTGTGCCCAGCTCCTTGAGGAGCTCCTTACTCTGCCCCAGCCAGGACCTACGCATGCACCAGTTCCCGCGCCTATTTCTCCCGCATCTGGTGCAAGCACGTGCAATTTGCATGCGCACGCAGGCAGACTTTGCACAGGCACGCGGAATTTGCACGCGCGGGTCCGTTATTGGCGCGAGCCTGACTCTTGTCCAGTGTGGACGGTTTTCCTCACGTGCTCGCCTGTTCTCCACTCATTCCTTCCTCAGCTGCGTCCTGGCAACAGGTCTGACAGCCATTTCTCCTGAAGCTGCTTGGGTAGCTGAAGAAGGACCTTCTGTGATCCTGTGATCGAGGCTAGAATTACGGACTAGCGCCTTCGCTAAGACTGCCATGGGGACTTCCCACAGCAAGTGTTGTCCCTCATCCCTGCCCCCGGCGCTGGGGGGCAGAGACCTGCCAGAAGGGTCCCACAAGAAGCCCGGTCGTGGCCCCCGCCGACTTCCCTCTACTGGTTGGCCACTCCGGGCTGCCTGGGCCAGTGCCACCACTCGCAGGTCATCTTGCCTCCACCCTGCAACTGCTCCTCAGCAGTTGCAAAAAGTGCCTCCTCGGTGCTTTTCCAGGGTCCTGCGGACCCTTCGATTTTTTCTTAGAGACTTGGGCATTGCCACCTCCCTCCGCATGCCTGGTCTCCTGAAAAGGATGCTGCTGTCAGCTGCAGCTTTCATGGGTTCCTGCAGCCCAGGCCGCAGACCCTGCCAGCAGTCGCCTTGTAGGGCGCAGGGGCAGGAAGTGGCTCCTTGCCAGCTTCCAGTACCCCAAGAACCCTGCCCAGGGAGGACTGTGATCACAGCCCCTGGAGACAGAGGCCAAGTGGTGGCTGAGCAAGCCGAGCACCCTGTAGATAGAGACCATCAGAGAGGACGTCCCCGGGCCACTGGAAGAGCACAATTTACTTTGAGGCCCCTGGGAGCCCATAGCTGTGTGCCTGCCTTTGTGCTGAGGCCTGGGGCTCTGCAGGCAAACCTCTGCCCCCAGAGCTCCCAAGACAGAGCTGAGAGCTCCCGGGCCACCTGCATGAGCTCCTGCCCCAAAAGAAACCCCATCAGCAGCTCCTACAGCTCTACGCGAGGTCTCCGAGCCCTGAAGAGGAGGGCTCCAGACCTATCCAAAGGGGAGCCACCCCTGGGATGCTCTTCATCCCCAGGGATTCCCCCAAAGAAGGCCCAGGCTGAGAAGGTGGCAGAAGGCAGGGTGGGACAACCATTGCTCAGGAAGACGTCCTCACCCGCAAGAGACACCGGTAGGCCACGGAAACGCAAGTTTCCTCTCCTGCGCCGCCGCCAAGGGGAACCTCTGAAGCTGCCACCACCTCTGGAACTGGCCTGTCCAGTGACTGTTGAGGACCTAGACCGGGAGAAGAAGAAAGCTCTGCAACGCATCAACCGTCTTCTGATGGGTGAGACCCAGGCCATTGGGGGCAGCTGTACCATGGCCCCACAAGCCCATGGGGGGGATCCCTCTCCACTGGGAGGGGCCAGGCCTCTGGCATCAGTGGGCCTCAGTCAGACCTTTCCCCATCCCCCCAGCAGCACCACCGTGGTGGCCCACACCCCAGTGTGGGTCAGCTCTGCTGTCTCTTCCCAGAGCCATCCTCCCATCTCCAATCGTACAGGACCGCTCTTCCCCAGCCTGCCAATTGCTGCTTTCGCCCTTCCTCCCAGGCCATCTCTCAGCACATTGGCAGGCTTGGCTGCACAGCCAGTGGCCCCCTTTGGGGTCACACCCCCACATCTGGGGCCTCCCTCCACTCTGGGTAGGCGCTTCCCGCACTCTCACCAGGGCCCAAAGCCCTACTGTACACACAGGCCCTCACCTGTAGCAAGCTCCAGCTCTCCAGCTCAAAGGGTGCGAGGACACATTCCGCAGGGGAAGCAGCCTCTCACCCCTGGAGCCACCGTCCCACCAGTCCCTGGGGTTCCTGGTGGGATGAAGCCCAGAGCCCCCAGCTTTGTCAGCTGTCATCAGCTTGGACACGTGGGAGCTCCAGGTCCAGGGGCAGCTCCGATGCCACCCTTGACTGTGGGCCCAACAACCTTGGGCAGCCTAAACTACTCAGCCCTTGGGGCTGACAAACATAAAAACACCACCATGGGTGCTCATGCCAGAACCCAGACACACTCAGTGACCTCAATGGCAGCTGCGAGGACAGACTTGTCCTTGGGTCGGACATCAACCAAGAAAGTATCAAGCTCAGAAAGTAGAGAAACCCCCAAAACTAGAGAGCACCGTGGGGCAAATTTGGGAAATGACACCTACACTGCCCCTAGCCAGAGCACCACCATGGCACCCCGAAAACACACAAAAGAGGGTAAAAAAGGGCAAGGAAATAGTGGAGTTCCTACCCCGAGTGCCATCCCTCAAAGCCTGCCCACCCAGAAACACCAAAGCTCACCTAAGGGGACAAGCACTACAAAGGATAGCTCTAGTTTCCCTTCAGTCCCTGGGACATCAAGGAGATCAGAGAGCCCAGATTTGCTCCCTGAACTGATGTCAGCCTTTGGGGCCTGGTGTAGCTCCTCCCAAAGAGGAGAAACCCCAAGCAACAGCCAGCAACATGGGGCAAGGTTGGAACAGAACACCTCCAGTGCCCCTAGACAGAGCACCACCATGGCACCCAGGAAACACACAAAAGAGGGTAAAAAAGGGCAAGGAAACAGTGGTGTTTCTACCCCAAGTGTGATCCCTCAAAGCCTCCCCACCCAGAAACACCTAAGCTCATCTCAGGGGACAAGCACCACCATAAAGGGTATCTCTAGTTTGCCTTCAGCCCCTGGGACTTCAAGGAGATCAGAGAGCCCAGACTTGCTCCCTGAACTGATGTCAGCCTTTGGTTCCTGGTGTAGCTCCCCCCAAAGAGGGGAAACCTCAAGCAACAGGCAGCAACATGGGGCAAGTTTGGAACAGAACACCTCCAGTGCCCCTAGACAGAGCACCACCATGGCACCCAGGAAACACACAAAAGAGGGCAAAAAAGGGGAAGGAAACAGTGGTGTTTCTACCCCAAGTGCCATCCCTCAAAGCCTGCCCACCCAGAAACACCTAAGCTCATCTCAGGGGACAAGCACCACCATAAAGGGTATCTCTAGTTTGCCTTCAGCCCCTGGGACTTCAAGGAGATCAGAGAGCCCAGACTTGCTCCCTGAACTGATGTCAGCCTTTGGTTCCTGGTGTAGCTCCCCCCAAAGAGGAGAAACCTCAAGCAACAGGCAGCAACATGGGGCAAGTTTGGAACAGAACACCTCCAGTGCCCCTAGACAGAGCACCAACATGGCACCAGAAAAACACACAAAAGAGGGTAAAAAGGGGCAAGGAAACAGTAGTATTCCTGCCCCGAGTGCCATCCCTCAAAGCCTGCCCACCCAGAAACACCTAAGCTCACCTTGTGGGACAAGCAGTGCAGCCAGAAAGGATACCTCTAGTTTCCCTTTGGTCCCTGTGACATCGAGAAAAACTGGGAGCCCAGACTTGCTCCCTGAACTCATTACAGCTTTTGAGGCCTTGTGTATCTCCTCCCAAAAAGGAGGGACCCCAAGCAACAGGCAGCAACATGGGGCACGGTTGGAACAGAACACCTCCAGTGCCCCTAGCCAGAGTACCACCATGGCACCGGGGAAACACACAAAAAAGGGAACAAAAGGGCAAGGAAACACTGGTGTTCCTACCCTGACTGCCATCCCTCAAAATCTGCCCACCCAGAAACACCTAAGCTCACCTTGTGGGACAAGCAGTACAGCCAGAAAGGATACCTCTAGTTTCCCTTTGGTCCAAATGACATCCAGAGGATCTGGGAGCCCAGACTTGCTCCCTGAACTCATTATAGCTTTTGAGGCCTTGTGTATCTCCTCTCAAAGAAAAGGGACCACAAGCAACAGGCAGCAACATGGGGCACAGATAGAACAGAACACCTCCAGTGCCCCTAGCCAGAGCACCACCATGGGGACCAAGGGACAGAAAGCAAGTCACACACTAGGGAAAGCAACCACTGCTGTGGCCGCAGTTATTGCCATCCCCCAAAGTCTGCCCACACAGAAAGGCTTAAGCTCTCCTGGGGGAACCAGCACCACACCCCAGAAATTGACCTCTACTTTGAAGTCCACCCATAATCCATCTGTGAGACCTGGGGGTCCAGATTGGCTCCCAGATCTGATCTCTGCCTTTGGGGCCATGGTCATCAGCCCAAGTGGAGAAACAAGAAGCGTGAGAAAGTGCTAAGAGCACACTTGGGCTTTAACACCTTCAGCCCCACTACCCAGATAGGGTGATGCTAACTTCTTTAAGGACTGACCCTGCCTAGATGCCAACAGTCCTCCACTGCCCTCAGCTGGCCTCAGCTGGCCTCATCTGCCTCCACTCCATGGGGTCACTGGGCATCCTGTCCCATCCACCATAGGATGGTGAGTGTGGCATGCTCTGCCCCTTGAAGACTTGTGAGAGCACTTTGGCCAGGGCACCCACCTCAGTGGGGCAGGGCCATGTCCCCTAAGACAACAACCCATGGGAGCAATCCCAAGGTCAGCCACTTGCTCTGTCTCAACCTACACTCCCTCTCTTCTTCTTGTCTCTAAACACAAAGAATCTTAACTGTCTTAACCATGACAACCCTGAAAATGATGGAACCCTTTTGGCACATCTTTGTCTAATGCTGTCGTAATTAGAGCTCACAAACTGCAGACAAGAGTCATCTCTTCAGAGAGCCCAGTGGAGGCTCTTGTTCTTCACCAGGCTGTCACCCCAATACTCCCCAGTCCAACAGAAATCTAATTAGACTGTGCCTGTTACAGGAGCAGCAGAAAAGCCCCAGGCGCAGGTTCCCCTGCAGCCTCCCAGAACCAGTTAGGAGACCTGCATGGCACTCACCACTGTCTCCATCCCCCACAACACCTGGTTCCATTCCTGGTCAGGGACATTCCCCTCACATTGTTCTGCTCATAGTTGTTGTGGTTCTGTCCTGGTCAGGTTTTAAATCAGGAACACAGTGAACTTGGAGGCTGAGTTTAGACAAGTTCCTTCCACGTCTAGGCTTTGGAATATTTTGGGTAATGTGATACTGGTGTTATTGCTTCTCCTAGAATCTGGTCAAATTCAGCATTGGCATCACTGGGACCTGAGCTTATCTCTGTCATAAGATTTTGCTGCAGTCTCCTTACTTGTCCCTTCTATTATCTGAATGTTTATATCTTCTTGATTCATTTTGGTCCCTACATTTGTCTGTTTCTCCTAGGTTTTTCAACATATTTGCATGTAGTTGTTCAAAATTCTCCCTAATGATCCTATGAATTTCCTTGGTATCTGTTGTAAGACCTCCCTTTTCAAGTTTCAATGTCTTGGTTTGGCTCTAATCTCTTTTTCTTTTGTTAATTTAGCTAGAGTTTTGCCACCTATGCTTTATGCTTTCAAAGAACTACTCTTTGTTCCCTTGAACTTTGGTGTTGCTTCTTTATTTTCTATTGCATTTTTTCACCCTAATCTTGATTATCTCTTTCCTTATCCTGATGTTAGACTGGTTTTTGTTTTCCTGAGCCATCACCAGGAAATTTACTTGAGGTCTCTCTCTTTTGTCTTTAGGTGCAGTTTCATGTAGTCTTTCCTTTTCATAGTGCTGTTTCTGGACCCCACAAGTTCTGTTATGTTGTCTTTCCAAATTCTTCTGATTCTAGGGATTTTTCACTTGATTGATGGTGTGAGGCATAATCCTCAAGTGTTTGTGAGGTTTCCGTAGGTTCTTCTGCTCTTAGTTTCTGGTTTAATTTCATCGAGATTGGAAAGCATATAAGATTTTTGGTGTTTTTAAAAACTTGCTTTATGGCCTAATATAAATATACCTTGGGGAATGTTCCTTGTGCGGGTGAGTGAAATGTCTACCCCACAGTTGTTGCATGGCCTATTCTATCGATGTCTGTTAAGTCCACTTGTCCCATAGTGCCACTTAACTCTGCCATTCCCTTGTTGATTGTTCATCTGGAATATTAACCTCCTGGAGAGAAGGGCTCTGAAGTCCCCCAGTTTTTTTGTTTGTTTGTTTGTTTGTTTTTCTGGAGCCTATGGCTTCCTTTTTGTCTAGTAGTGTTTGATAAAATTGGGTAATCCAACATTGGTACATATATATATATATGACATTGTGATATGATACTTTCTTCCTGTGTTTCCCTTGATGAACTTAGAGTACCCTTATTTGTCTCTTGTGCCTGGCTTTGGCTTCAATGTGTTTGTCATATATAAGCATAGTGACTTCTCCCTACCTCCACACTCCACTTGCTTGGAAAATTATTTTCCATCTTTCCATTTTCACTCTTGCTCACTTTTGCAGGGGAGGGGAGTTTCTTGTGGGAAGTAGATTTAAAAAAAATTCAATCTATCCCTGTATCTTTAAATTGAAGTATAAAGACCATGTGTACTCGAGGTTATCCTGAAAGGTATGGTATGTTTCTTATATTTTGTTGGCTTTCTTTCTTTCTTTCTTTCTTTCTTTCTTTCTTTCTTTCTTTCTTTCTTTCTTCCTTCCTTTCTTTTTTCGCTTGTCATTTTGGTGAAGAAGGAAACATGGAATGCTCAGATGTTTCAGGGTTTTCTAAATTGATAACCTGTGATAACATGTGACACTCTCATTTCTCATTTGTGTATCTATTCTCCTAGAGACACTTTCTGAGCTCTCACAGTTGTGTTCATCTTTGTTCCTCTTCTGTAAGATTCCTTTAAGTATCTGTCCAGCTGGGTTAGTGCCCATGAATTCTGTTAGGATCTTCTCATCTTGGAAGGTCTCTAATTCTCTTCCAGTTCTGAAGGCTAGTACTATGTTCCTGGGTGCAGTAATCTAGGTTGGCACCTCTGTTCTTTCAGTGCTTGTAATACATCACTCCTGCTCGTGACCTGCATGGGGAGGGAGGAGGAAACCCCTGAAGTGTGGGCTGGCTGAAAATAAAGCCCAGGATAGTAATACTAATAATTATTAATATTAATAATTAATATTAAGAACTAAACACAAAAGATGCAGGACAATATTGGAAGCAGTGGCTTGACAAGTCTAAGAGAACTAATGGGTCTGATGCTAACAAGGAGAAAAGCCTGGGAATGCTTCCTTTATAATGAAACACACCAAAGGTATTCAGTGAGGAGCATAATAAGAAAAACACGATAAGAGTGGGGAAATCAAATTGTTTGAGGCTTCACAGGTTATTCCTATCTCTGGGTGGCTGTGTTTGACCCTAGGGCTGTGAGCTAAGGTTCATAAGGTCCAAGCTATTATTATTGCTATGCCAAACACCATTAGATAATTTTTCCCAACCCCATTGGAAAGCATATTATTTGTCTGCAGTTATGACAGATATGCTTATAGCCAGCATGGCATCTAATCCTTTGTTCAAATTTGAGTGTGGAAAGTTCATTTCCTACATAAATTTTCAAAGCATTAATTTAGTCTCAATCTTTTCTTCAATAGTCTCCCAAGTGTAAGGGCTTTGGAAGTATTTTGAGCCAAATTATTGAGGCAATGAGCTTCATTAGATTACATTTCTTAAAAAGTTCCATGATATTTCTCACCTTTTCTCCTCACTCTTACATTTCCAGTAATTAAAGCCTAAGGAGATTGAACTCAGGCTCCTAGGCCTTAATAGGAGCCCTCTTTGCAATTGTTGTCTATAAAGTCAGACATGGAGCCATCAGTACAATTGAGAAAATCTGAGGCAGCAAATAAATGCCAGAGATCTTTTGGAATACCACCCTTATGAAAGTTAAAATATTAAAAATGGAACCTACAGGGGTCATAGCATCCTGATGTGGTTTTTATCATTTCTTGGAGACCAATCCAAAATATATCCACATTTCTAGAGGCATTATGTTGTGATGGCAAGACATTAACAAACTCTGTCGATTTAGGACAGGTGCCAAATTCTATTGCAGAATATTTAGGGCAGTAATTTATTGGTGGATTTTCCATGGGAATGGCTGGCTTTTTATGGGCAACTCCCATTTAATAAGTGTCCATCCATTTGACCTTAAGTCCCAGCGGCCAGTATGCTCTCTTTTCCTTAAAAGTTACTTTTAAAACAGCCACCATATTCATCATGGGACTAACATAGGTGGATTCCCACTGTAGCCAATGTAATTAAATCCAGGCACATGCATTCATCTGTAAAACCTCCCATTATGTGAATATCATTAGTAGATACTGGGATGGATTCTCCAGTCCACAAAGGTAGACCTGGGAAATAGGTCCAATAAGTTTCTCCATAGACTCCACTCACCTGGAAACTCAACAGAACCAGCATAGCCACAAACATTGTGGTTCAGACTTATTACCTCCTTGTTGTTAAATTATCTGCTCAGCCTGAAAGGCCAGGTCCTTTAGTTGACAGGTTGTGTTTTCTGGAAACATACAGGCATAGCCTCTACCCTATGTTATTACTGAATCTGATTTATTCTAGTGCTCCTTGTGTCACTCAGCAGGAGTGAGATTTTAATATCACAATTTTGGACCTTTTTAAAATAATTGTGAGATTTAGTGGGGTTATATGCGATTTTGTTTCCTCCTTTTTATTTTTAAAATTGTAGAAAAAAGTTGATATAAGCTGGAGCATACTTAGCTTAAATGAGAGAATGGCCCAGCCCTTTACAAGTATTTAAACAGGAAGAAGTGACAATAAATATTTTTATTTGGCCAGGAAAATTAGCAAAAGTGACCTGTGATGCATGGGAAGATGGTTAAAGTCCATGCTGTTGAGCCAAAGAGGGCACCACAGCAAAAGGAGGCCTAGATTTTTGTTGTTTTTATGAATTTTATGATTTTCCTTTGTGTCTATTAATGGGCTAAGCAACAAAATTATAAAATGGGGCCAGTATAGATACCGAAAATACAGTTTTACAAGTTGTTTGTCTTATAGGTAATGACCTTATTATTACAAATTAACTTCAGTTGTTACACTACAATTTGTACTTGTGTAAGGCTTTAACAGGGAATAGTTTTAAAACTTATAAGGATAATACAATATAAAACTAATAAGAGTAAAACATTTAATTTTATAATACTTATAAATTAAGGTATATAATTATATATAATTTGAAACATTTACTTATTTACATATAGTATTTTGTTTAATTTAGGAATAGAGTAATCTTTATAACAAAAGCCTATCTTCTGAATTTAATTTTAAATAAACTTGAATAATTATCTTACCTTGGAATGAGATGGAAGAATTTTAACTTAGGTTAGGTGGCCTCTTGGTCAACCTTGGGCAAGATGTTTTGATTTTGCAATAATCTTATTTTTTGACTGAATATTATTATTATTTTATAGAAATTTATATATATATATATATGATTTTTGAATTAATATGAATTAGTGAACATAATTAATCATTATATATGAAACATGAAACAGGTAAGAGAAGTTTTAATTCCGTTTTAAGAGAAAGTGCTAAAACATTTTTGTATCCCATACTTTTAACGTTTAAATAAGTTAGGCTCTCTTTGTTGTCCTTTAGAAATATATTTAAGTTGACTTCTCAGTAGAGAGGAATATAAAATTTTATAACATTTCTCGGTAGCCATCCATGAACCATAGGGTCAAGATGCTTGGTGAGGTATCCCATTGGCTTATAGGAGTGTCCATTTGGTGGAGTAAGGAGACCATTGGTGATACCCTGTCTTTCACCCATAATGAGGTAGAAAGGATGGTTAGGGTTAGGAAGAGAGAGAGTGAGAGGAGATATAAGAGCATCCCTGAGCTTGTGAAAGGAATTGGCTACTAGGATAGAGGAGGTGAGGGACCTGTGAGGGGTCTCCTTAGCAGCCTTGTATAAGGGGTTGGCAAGAAGTGCAAAGTGGGGAACCCAATGCCCGAAAAAGCCTGCCAGACCCAGGAAGGAGAGGATGTAGTCCACTGTTTTGGGTGGCTGTAGGTCACGAGGAGCTTGAATTCTGTCCGTTGTCAGGCTTTTAGAGGTTGGAGTGAGAAGTGTACCTAAATAGATAACTGAAGAGGTAGTAAGCTGGGCTTTGGCTGGAGGGACCAGATAGTCCAGGGACCCCAAGAAATTGAGGAGCTGAGAAGTGTGAGTTCGGGAAACCTTGAGTGATGAACTGCATAGGAGAAGGTCATCCACATACTTTAAGAGCGTGCTGCCCCCCAAGTTACAAGCAGTTAGTTCCCATGCCAAGGCTTTCTCAAATAGATGGGGACTGTCCCTGAAGCCTTTAGGTAGGACTCTCTTTCCATGTCATCTGTTGAGACCTAAAGGATGTAGGGTCTACCCATATGAAGGCAAAGAGCTAATAAGTGTCAGAATGGAGGGCCACTGTAAAGAAGGCATCTTTAAGATCCAGGACATTAAAGTGAGTGTTCAAAGGGGGGACCTGAGAAAGAAGAGTGTCAGGGTTGGGAACTACCTGGTGGATGGGAATAACTGTCTCTTTAGTTAGGCGGAGATTCTGAACTAAGCGATAGGTTCCTGAGGGTTTGCATCCTGGCAATATGGGAGTGTTGCAGGGGGAGTAAGTAGGAAGGGGTCCCTGGGCATTAACCAGTCTATGATGGGTCTAAGTTCCTCCTTATGGGTTTTGGAGATGGAAAAATGGGGACATAAAGGAAGTTTAGTTTGCAGTTTCAGCCAAGTATGGACTGGTGGGAGGCTATGACCAGCTAGGAGATGTCCCAGACCTGGGGATCGACTAGATCAGGGGGCAATGGCACAGTAGCTACTGTCAGGTTATTAGAGAGGGTAAGGATTAGCAGCATAAGGACATGGGAGGTAGTATTCTTGTGGTGTTATTTCGACCATGTCTCCTTGTAATTGGAGAACATCTCTGTCTAGGAGAGAAACTGGACAGGATGGAATGACCAGAAAAGAGTTTGTGAATGGGTGTCACTTCAGGGCACAGGTCAACTGAGCAATTCAGTTTGGGTAGAAAGATTTGCTGTCAATCTCCATAACTGAGACCTGGGAAGAAAACAGAGGCCCAGAGTGGGCAGGCAAGACAGAATTTGTAGCCTCTGTGTGCACAAGAAAGGTTTTAGACTTAACCACTACCTGAACCATTATCCCGGGCTCCATGAGTGAAATGGGGGTCCTTGAGTCTGGGCTTCCTCAGTCTTCTGTGAACACCAACAGTTCAAGAGAAGGGACCACCTAGCTGGTCATACCCCCAGGTAGAGGCACTAAGGAAGGGCCAGCCGTGGGGCAGTCACATTTCCAATATTCTGTCTGCTTACAGATGGGGCATGGCCTGGAAGGAGGGTGTGGACTTGGGCACTGGTTAGCCCAGTGACCTTCACATCCACATTTGAAGCAAGTCCCTGGCAGAGAGGAATGCTGAATCCCCCATGAAGCTCTTGCTTGAGCTGTAGGCCTCAGGGCCGCTGGTAAGGCCTGGGTTTGGAATGTTACATTTTTCTGTAATTGGGCCTGCCTGGGTAGTTCAGCTGACTCCTCCTGGGCATTATAAACTTTAAAGGCCATTTTCACCAGATCTTGGATAGGAGTCTGAGGGCCCTCCTCAGCTTGTTTGAGCTTTTTTCTAATATCATAGGTTGATTGAGCCTGCTGGATGTGGGCTTGCTCATCCTGGGTAAGGATGAAGGACAGAACAAAATAGACATCATGTCAGATAAGATCATAAGTCTGGGAGAGGTATTAACATTCCTTAACATAAGTAGAAGTGTCAGCAGAGAAGGACCCAAGGCGCTTTTCAATCTGGGAAGATCTTGAAGTGAGAATGGGACATGTACTTGGCCAATCCCTTCAGCATCAGCCACTTCCCTGAAAGGACAAAGGAACTTTGGGTTATCTGGTAAGAGGGTCTGGTGGGACTGGGTGTGGGCACTGACAGGAGAAATGAGGGGTGAGTGGGTGGAGTTGATCATGGCTGTAGGCGAGGAGGAAGGAGAGAAGGTGGAGAGGGATGGAGGAGGAGGGGAAAGGTTGTGTCAGTAGAAGAGGTGGGCAGGGAAGCCATGGCTGCAGGATAAGAGGGAGTTGTGGGGAGTGAGGGAGGAGGAGCTGTGGTGGCAGGAGGAGGGGTGGAGGGGTGAGAGTGGTGGCAGGAGCAGATTGGTGTGTATGGGGAGGAGGAAGATGGGTAAGGTAGGGCTGAGAGCAGCTCGGGTGGTTCTGAGAATGTGGAAAGACAGGTTGAAGAACAATGGGAAGGAGATTGGGATTTTCCTAACAAGGAAGACTGGAGCAGAACAGATAGAACAGAGAGGAGGACGGAGGCAGAGAGCAGAGGGAAGGACGGAGCATATCTCAAAAATCCTGAACATTTTTGCCCATTTTCCTGTCCAGAGACAGAAATTGTCCAATTCAGTGAGGGTTTCAAATCAAAAGTTCCTTCTGTGGGCCATTGTGACTCATTGTTTAAGTCTGGTTCTTTTTCAAACACTCTCTCTCTCTGGGTTTATGTTCTGTCTTAATTCCTTTCATTCTTTCAGTTGCATTCTCTCAAAATTCCATTGATATTTTTAAAAGATTAATGTTTTGCATAGTTTGTCTGGCATGTTCAAATATTTTGCATCAGTGCCAAGAAAATTATAGAACATAGGTGGCGTCAGGTTGTCTTGTATTGTGAAATTTCTCTTATTTGTGTTGACACTTGTACTGCCAATGGGCTGGATATGTCTCTGCTTTTTTTTTAATCTGGGTTGGAACACAGAGGAGCTTAAACACTGAGCCAGCCACATCTTCAGCCCTTTTTTTAAAATTTTCATTTGTAGAGAAGCTATCATTAACTTGCATAGGGCACCACTGTGTTACAGAAGCTGGCTTTGAAATTTCAATCCTCCTACCTCAGTCTCCTATCTGCTGGGATTAAAGGCAGGCACTGTCCAGTTGTGTCTCACACTTGTTTTGGATCCATTATTATCAACTGCCTTCTCCTGGTGCAGTGGGCTAGGGATGGTTTGGTGTGTGGTGTTGAGTTTCACTCCAGATGCATTCCATTGCCCCTTTTCACTGTTGCATCTCTAGCTGTGACTACTGAGGCCTGACCCTGGGCCTCAAGTTCCACAGTGTGAAGGAGTGGAATTCTCTGCTTGTCGAGGGGGTGGGGAGCCTCTGGTATTCCTGTGGTGTGATGCAGACAGAAGGGTCTATGGGTCATGCCTCTCTACTTCCTCCTGCAGTTGGTAGGGAAGGGCCCACCACCAGATGATGTTTCCTTGAGCTCTGATGCCATTTGTTTTGTCCCTTAAAATCTCATTTTGGGCCATATATGTGTAAGCAATTATCCAGACCACTCCTCTGTGAAATTGGAATGCTTATGACAGAAAATAAAAGAGGTGACTCAAGATGCCAATTCTGTGCCCAAAAAAGACTGAAAATGAAAAAAACTGCCAAAAATAGTGGGCACAATTTGAGGGCCATATTGTTTTTAGGATTGGCAAAGAACTACACCTAAATATCCAACACTGGTAGAAAATTGAATGAAAAGGAGCTCAGAAGCACCTTGTGGGCGACTATTGGGAAACAGCTTCTCCAGGTAGAGTATAGGTGACTTCTTTCAATGTAACAATGTTCTCACCTTTGTCTCCAAATAAGATTTATTCACCGGGTGAATAAATCTTGAGAACTTTGGAGACTGTGTGATGCCTGGAGACCTCAATCAACATGGAACACAAAAAAATGACACACACTCTAAAATGGAGGTAGGGAAAGAGCTGGGTAGGCAGATGGGAGACTTGGGCTCACCAAGGTCAGGTTTCTCCTAACAGAAAGACCACAGTGGAACAGAATACAAAGACCACAGATGCAAGGCTGAGCGTCAAACAAAGGGTGAGACATCTGTTATCCAGAGCCCAGACCTTTCTGAAAAGGGACAAACTTCAACACAGTGACCTTAACCTGAATGGAAGAAAGGGCACGTGAAGAGCACATTGTCACTGAATGCCTTACCCAGGAGTGGGCTGGGGGCTGATTTTCTTAACCCTTAGATCCTTATAAAACCTGAGACAACTGCCACTCACTGGCAATCCTCTCTTGGGACCCCACCCATGCAGGAGTTCCGCTTTTTTTATATTGTTTTTGTAATTTCTGACACTTTGCCCTCACCCTTCCACTATTTGTGTCTGAAATTCTTTTAATGGATTAACAAGGCAAAGAACCCACTCAACTCCATGGTATGTGTTACAAAATAACTGTAGACTAATTATGTCAGGAAACTAGACTGATGTGGGAAGTGCTATTACCTACTGCCCATCCCCACATCCTGCCTGTCCCCAGAATGGGGCTGCAGTTGAACCCTTATGAGATCACACAGGGAAGATCCTTTCAGACCTCACTAAGAAGAATGAATTCTCCACCTTGAAAATGTGAAGGCAGCACCCAATATTCTGTACAGCTGCTGAAACTAATTCTGACCTCCACGCAGGAATTTCCTTCTTCTAGGACAACACCCTCTCCTCAGTGCCATTGCCATACTTTCCAGGCAGCAGACGCAATCCTGCTTATGACAGAAAAAACAGAGATCCAAAGCGCAATTCATGGATAAGTGGACAGGCCCTCATGAAGTACTCCTCATCGCTCAGACATTTCTAACTCTCATTCACCACATCTGAGGAGGAAAGACACCACCAGAAGATGATTTGCCCTTCTCATCCTGGGAACCCACAGTCCCTGGTTAGTGGACCACCACTCTATAAATCTCACATGTCTGTTCAGGAGACAACCCTAGATGGAATATATCAAGCTTTCATGTGTTCAATGATTGTTCCTCTTGACCTTCTCTGTCCCTCCCTAAAACCAGGTCAGAGTCCTTTCCACCTGGTTACAAATTGGGCTCTCTGTTTTTGATCTCCATCATCAGGTGGATGGTTGAGACTGTGGAGAGCTCCCTCTGCTGGACACTGACTAAGGAATTTGGAAAATTCAGGCGGCCAATCAAAGTACATGGCAGCAGGTCCCTAACTGGCTCAGATCAAGGGGGATAGCTGCCATGCTCAACCCAAAATGCCTCCTTCCCCCTTCTAACCAGGAGAGTCCTGAGATGTTCAAAATCAAGGCTGAGAAGTGAAAACCTGTCTCTTCTAGAAAGAGAAGGATTTGACACCACTCCAGACAAAAGCCATGGAGTAGGTGATGGAGCCAGATGGCTACTGGCAGGAGAAGCTGAATGGGTGAGAGATCCACCTCATGTACTGTGCACTACATGCATTTTGTGGAACTCCCCACCGAGTAGATTGGGCTCCCCAAAAGTTGTAGAATGCAACCATCACGCTGAAGGAGACCATGTGCCTTGGCCTATAGATACATTCTTGGGAAATGAAGAATCTCCTTTTCTGGCCTACTCAGAATGTTTCTTGAGTTGAAGGGATGCTGGCCCCTGATCTAGTGCCCCAACTGGAAGTGTAAAGGGAAGACTCACACTTGCTGTACGACCTGCCACCTGTCACACACTTAATTGGTTTTGAAGGGTCTGCATCATCAGTCACATCCACCAGGGGCCCCACTGCTCATATTTTTCCCTTTCCGAGGTGGCCTCTTCTTTTTGATTCTTTGTGTAGTTTGTGAGTCTTGGGCCAATCACCATCAGGAACATCTTCCACAGAGAGTGCAGGCATGGCATCAGAACACCTGGGCCAGGAAGAACAAGAAAAGAAAACTCACTTTTGTTTTGAACCTAGGGAAAAATTAATTCAAGGGTGTAACATATTCTTGAGGCATTTGTGTCATTCTTCTTTGACAAAGCAGGAGTGCTTCCTGAGTACATCTTCCCACTTTCTGGAATTGGGATGGTAGTAGAGTGTTTTCTGTGTGAACAAAAAAAAAACTTAATCCGATGTTAGTGTTAAGGAAATATTGAGAGGTTTTCAATATGTGGACCAATGCATGTGGAGCTCTGTGGTCATCATCCCCATGCTCACAGCCCTCCCAGGGAAGTCTAAACAGAAAATGACTATAGCTCTCAGCCCCCAGAGTAGATGGAGGTCCAAGGGCCAACCACTGCTCCTGAAATTGGGTCATTGGAAATTCATACCATCAGCTAAACTGAGCAGGGGCCTCTTCTGGAGACTGTAGCTGGGTAGGAAAGCTGACACCGTCACTGCTGACTGGCTGGAGGTGCAGGGTTGTCCCTCTATATAACTAAGAGTCCTCATGGGAAGAACCAATCTCCTGGAGCTCCTCACACCTCCACACATCTCCCTCCAGTTAGCACACCAGCTGCTCAGGAGAAAGGTCAGACAAAGTTTCCCTCATGTTTCCAGTGGGGATAGAGGAAACTGAGGCATTGGCTTCTAGGTCCACCTGGATCCATCCTCCTTTCATGAATACAACATATTCCCTATGAAGAAACCATCTGAGCAGAGCCTAACCAGCCTGGGTTCCCTGGCATGTGGGAAGGGAAGGCTCCAAATGTAGTCCCATCTGGCCTTTTATTGGGGAGAATGGAAATAACTTCCTCCAGTTTCCTCTGCACTTCCAGTCACATCTGAAGAGGAGGAATGAGAAGGACTTGAGAAAGTCACAGCCCAGGGTCTCAGGCTCAATTACTGACTGGTCTCAGGATTAATGAAGGCTTCCTCCCTCCATACCTCACCCTGCAACTCTAGGACCTCCATATACTAATGGCAGTTTTCACAAGACGGAATTGTAAGACTCAGACCTTATGAAGATATCCTTAGGAAAACCAAAGTCACAAGCCCTTAAAAAATACAGCTCATCATCACACCACAACTCTGAGCCAATAAAATATAAACTAGATCTAGAGGCCTACAAGCCTCTGTTCCTTTTCGCCAGTACATCATGTCCACAGCAGGACTAAATGTGAAAAGTGCACTAACAAAAGGCATCATTTGAAGAGACAGAGGCAGCAGTAGAACCATCCTGAAACATGCAGTGAAGAGAGCCTTGGACAACTGAGAAAGAGAAACAAGTGTGGTTAATATGCTAGGGCTCTAAAGGACACATAGGGCACATGTGATATGAACAGAGAGAATGTGCAGTGTGGATAGAGCAAGCCTGGGAGCCAGGTTCTGATTTGGCAGAAATATTGCAATGGTAAGGCTAGGACTTTAAAATCACTAAGATCAATATGTGCCTGGTTGCAAAGTGAAAGACAGCGTGCAAGAACTGATGAGGGATGGAAAGGGGACAGGGCAAACTCTAGTGAGAATACAAACATGAAGGTTAGTTGTTAAAAATGTCCTCACAGGAGAGGGCCTTCCATACATGGGCTTCTGCATAGACTGGGCAGTGGCCAAGGATTCAAAAGAGTCATTTGAAGTGAACTGAACAAACTCTGAGAATACAGAGAAGCAATACAGAAACCTGCCAGAGCAGGTGAGCAAGAGATTGCACTAAGTTTCCAAAATCACTCCAGAATTCTGCCCCTGAGAATTACAGTGAATGAGCTCCAAAACATACAGAGCCTCCTAGCAGAATTGATCACCCAGAGGGAAGAACCAGTGAGCTCCAACACAGTTCACTTAAATGCCAAAGAGAGCAGAAACAGAGGAAGAAGATGAAGTAGGAATAAAGAAAGTGTAGGAGACTTGGGGAAGCAACATGAAGGGCCATCTCTTAAGATAAATTGGTTGTCTTCTCAGCAAATGTTAAAACTACACTGAAACTACCAGAGTATAAGAACAGTAGTGAATAAACTGGCCATATTTCAATGTGGAAAACAAAGTAGAAAATCTTCATGATCATTAGAACCCTATGCATGTTACATTAGCAAAATCATTGACCCAAAACATGCATGCTAAAGAATTTCTACAACACAGTTCTCTTACTCTTCAATAATCTGCTCGTGTCCATCAGAAAGATGCTGCATCCTTAATGACTTCTTGCCACAGTCCCTTCAATGACTATAAGTGAACTGAAAGACAAAATACATGAAAAAAATGAGCCTGATCTCAAAGTCCATTAAGCAACTGATGAGCAGTAAGGACAGCCTCCTGGACCCACCTCTGCCAATCATGGCTAAAAAGCCTCCTGTAAAAAGGAGAAACAGACTACAACAACATTCAGAAGAGTGGTGACGTGTTGCACAATGGGATACATAAGCTGGCTTTCTAAATAACTGTCCTTGCTCCTCAGTCACCACAGAATACACTAAGAGGATTATTCTGCACCTATTTTATAAATTCCATGTGGGAAAAATAATACTACTACCAAAAGTGGGGGTGCGGGGAATGCAGTGCCAAGGAGCAGGCCTTGGTTGGGTCATCACCTCTAGGATTCCAGCTCTCCTTTAGCTTGACTTCCATCTCTTCACATTTCTACCAGGACACTTAACTTACTGAGAGCCATGTTGCCTGGCCCAGAAGGCTGATCCTTGTAAAGACTAGTGTTGGAGTTCCGTCTAGGGCTTCCTCCTAGTTCATCATACAAATACCTTGTGGCAATTCTTCTATTTTAAAGGGTAGGCTGATTGACAAGCCCACCTCACCAAACAAACAAACAAAAAAACAATGAAACCAACAAACAAAAAACAGTGGTTTCATGTGAAATGTGATATGGAACAGTTTTTGAGAGCTGTTCCATTCCCTTAATGACTGGTTGTCTCAATTGTTGGGGGTTTGGATCAAAATGAGATTTCCTGGAAATCTTTATCATTTCCCCAGATTTTTACTGCTGCAGTATGTCTTAGCTCCCCCTACCTCCAACCGCTACCCCTTGGTCCCTTTTCTCCACTCGTCATTCCCACATTTCTTTTCCTTTTTGTTCTTTTTTTTTTTTTTTTTTTTTTGCATATCAGAGGAAGCATACATCCCATATTTGTGCATCTAAATTATTTGTGGATGCTGGTGTGTAGGTTTTTTTCTAGATGTGTCCTCATCTGGCTTTGGTATGTGTGCAATGGTGGCTTTATAAATTTGGAACGTGTTCATCCCTTTGTATTTCATGGAGTAATTTGAGGTGTTTTGGCATCAGTTCTCCTTTAAAGGTTTTTGGTACACCTCAGCTGGGAGTCCATCCAGCCCTGGGTTTTTCTTTGCTAGAGACAATAATTAAAAGCCTTCCATCTCATTACAACTCATTGGTCTGTTTGGGTTTTCTTTTGCTCTTGATTCAGTTTTGGTAGATCCTATTTATCTAGATATGTATTCATTTATTCTAGGTTTTCCAATGTATTGGCGTACCAGTTTCAAAGTAGTCTCTAATGATCTGCTGGATTTCTGTGGTATCTATGGTGATTTCACCTTTTTAATCTCTAATTTTATAAACTTGGATTTTCTCTCCTTTTCTCTTGGTTATGTTAGCATTATCCATCTTGTTTACGTTTTCAAAGAAACACTGTTTCATTGGTCCTTAATGTTGTTATTTTTTTATTCCCAAGTGCATTAATGTTGGCTCTGATCTTATTTCCTTCCTTCCTTCAGTGTTTGCTCCTCCACCATAGCCCGGCTTTTACACCATTTCCCATTTACACGGTGCATGATGGGGGCTTCCTCAGTAGAGGGCGCTGAAGTGACACTGCAGGAAGCAGAGGCCTCTTGTGGTTAAGCTACTGCACCATTGCTCTGTGATGCTGGTATGAGTCCATGTGAGGGCAGCCTGGATCAGGTGAGGGGATTCTCAGATCCTGAGGAAGGCTTTGGTCTCCAGGAAAATTTTCCAACCCTTTCCAAGCTGATCTTAGGTGATGGTGCCCTCCTAGTGAATGGTCCAACTGTAGTGGGAGGTACTGACTCTGAGTTCAGAACTTGGCAGTCCCTGGCTCTACCCATGCCCACCTGAGTGGTAACACAACAACCACACTGCCTTTACCGGGCGCATATTCCCAAGGTCCCCCATGCCTTTCTGTTCAGAGGAAGCTGTGAGAGCCATGGAAGCTGCTCCCACAGGTAAGGAAGTTTCAGGTGGGCTGAGGGAAGGACATGCCTGGCTGCCCCTACATGTGCTCACCCATGCCCACCTGCTTGTCCCCCAGGGGTGAAGACCTGGCACAAGGCAGAAGATGCTGCAGACTACTGAAGATGCTGCAGACCTTGAAGAAAAAGGTAGGTGCAGGATGCACATCTGGGAAAGCAGAGCCAACTTGGGTCGGGGGCAATGGCTCCTGGAGGGGTGCTCCCTGGTGACAGGCAGTGTCACACTATAGGCAGGCTCACCCAGGATGGAGGGCTGGAGGTGTGACCCATGAGTTTAAGGTTCTGGGGGTGGCAGGGGTGGATGCAGTGTGAGGATCCTCCAGGGTGGGGGCATACCTTGAGGTGTCTGGTGGGACTCCATCTTCTGCAGGAACAGCTGTGTGGGGCTCAGTGAAGAGGGCTAAAAAGAGAGACATGCTCTTGGGGACAGGTAGGCCTGTTTGGGGAGGTTGATGTTGAGTGAGTTTGCCAAGGAGGGCCCAGCCTTCAGCAAAGGAGAGAGGTTCAGTTTAGGGAAAAAAAAGACTCTCTCCTGCACCCACATATTCCTAGACCCCAGAGCCACCACCAGGAGACAGAGGCCACTTCTTGGGGGTCACAGGTCAGGATCTGTGAACTGCTTCTTTGGCAGTCAGGGTCCCCTCATCCTAACCACCTTACACAGGAGAATGACAGACAGACTCCTGCTGTCCTGCTGCCCTTTTACTGTCCCTTGGGCCACCCTGGAGATTAGTCCAGCCTCTGGATTTATAGCCAGTCACCTGTGAGGTCCCTGTAGAGGTGGGGAACATTTACAATGCTGGGGGCTAAGGATGGCATCTTCATGGCTGGACTGAGTGTGCGTGGGTGCACACATGGCTGTGTGTGTGTGTGTGCATGTGTGTGTGCATGTGTGTGGAGTTGTGGCTGGAGTGTGTGTGTATGAGAATGTATGTGCATCTGTCTGCAGATGTCCAAGTGCATTTCCAGGCATTGTATGTGAATCTGTGTGAACTGTTTTTGTGAATCTGTGTTTGTGTAATGCATGAGTATATATGAATAAATAAGGCTAATATTTTTGTGTGTGTGTGACTTGCCCTTCTCTAGTCATCCCCCACCATCGTTCAGCCTGGCACCCCTTTGCAGTCATGTTTGCATCTTGTGAGCTGTCAGCCAGAGATCTTGCATGGTGTAGACATTTTGGGCCATCCTGGTGTGTGTGTGTGTGTGTGTGTGTGTGTGTGTGTGTGTGTGCGCTTTAGGGTTGGCATCATGTGATGGATGCACTAAGCATCACTGAGGAGCTCCTTCCCATGCAGATGCAGATTGAGCACTTACTCACATGTTTTCATTGAAAGTACAACCCAGTCTGAGGACAGGTAGATAAATAAGTTCCATGGCAGAAATCAAGGTCAGAGAGAGAGGGAAAGGGCTCACCAGTGGTGGTGGTCAGCTTGGCCTCTCTGAGGGGATAACGTTTGAGCAGAGCATTGGAAGGGAGGACATACATTTCAGCAGGAAGTGTGTTCCTGGAAGAATATCAACACCTGCAAAGACCTTGAGTTGAAAAGACAGAGTAGCAAGGTGGCCAATGTAACCAGAGCAGAGTGAAGGAGAGTGACGATGAGGTCAAAGAAAGAACAGGGCCCACCATGCCGAGCCTCTTGGCTGCTGAAGTCTTTGGTCCTCACTCTGGATAACATGAGAGCCCTGGGGGAGTTTGGACCAGAGGAGAAACATGCAAGTATCAGGGACAAGTGGGGAGCAAGCACGGTCCCCAGGGTGTCAGGCCAGAGAGGAAACTTCTGCCTGTTCTTTGTAGAAATTTTACTCTGGGCTGGGAATCCCAGGCCCAGCCTCCACTTTCCAGCATGCAGAGGAGGTGCTGCAGAATTCTTGTCCATTGAATGGGTGCAGAACTTCCAAGAAGGACATTTCTGGGTCCCGTGAGTCCTGTAGGATTCACTCAGTTGAGCCTGTGTGTGGGCTCATGGGGCAGAACTTCTCATGAATAATGCAGTCCCCCGCCACCGGATGTGTTTTGAGGCTGTTTCAGGCCTCTGGCAGTGCAGCTCCTGGGTTCTTAGGATATTGACGAGTGTCTGGTAGCCTTGATCTCCCTGGTTCTCAGAAGTGAGGGTGGCAGGAGGGGCCTGACTTTCTTGTTTGCTTGTGTCTCCTGTGCCATCCTGTTGGGTCTCCCTGCCAAAGCCTCATGGGGTGCTGTAGTAGTTGGGGAGAGCATTATGTCATGGGTTAACAAGTAGGAAAGGGCACTTTTGTTACCCCAATGGTCCTGCAATTGCTAAGGCTGCCGACACCTGATGGAAGAGGACTTGGCCTGAGTCCTTGTTCCTAGGCCTCAGTCCCTAAAACCTATGTGACCCCTAGAGAGTCCCTCTCACATCCCCCTGTTCCTGCTTTCTAAGCAGAAGAGGTTCTAGAGCTGACCACCACTTCTGGTGAGCCCTAGGGTCTAGCCAATGCCTGGCACCACCCTCTGTGACCAGGCCCTCCCTGGAATTTGCCAAGGCTACAGATATAATAAAACAGTAGCTGATAAGGCTTGCTCCCTGCCAGGAAGCCCAGGGCTCAGTTAAAGACATCCTTAGTAAATAAAGGCATAAAAACAAATAAGCAAAACAAAAATCACCATACGATACTGAGCCTGTTCTATAGACAATCTAATTTAACTACCTCCATGCTCTGTGCAGTGAACAACACACCTTCACTTGTGCATTAGGAAAATGGGACAAGGAGATGGCAGGTAAGTTGCCTAAGGTCCCAGATATGGTGAGTGGTTCACCCAGGGGTCTGGCTGCAAACCCTGCTTTCCATTGATCTGCAGCTGGAACCAACAGCCCATAGGTGGTTGTTACCTATGCTGGGAGTTGGCAAAGGTCCAGACTTCGGAATCAGACAGTCCTGGGTTCAAAGTGTGGTCCTGCCCACTTAGTAGCTCCTGAACCTCTGTGATGACAGTCTCTTTCCCCTTATGCAGCAGTGTTGCTGACCTGTCCTAGTGGCACCATCTGTATGCAGGAAGGTGTGCTTGGCTCATTCCAGTGGGAGCAAGATGGACTCAGCTGTAGTGGGTCAGTTTCTTCCCTCTGCTCACAGATGACTTGGCAGATGCTCTCAGAGCATGAGCTTGATCATCTGGATAAGCCCTGGGTAGGGGTGCTGCAGGCCCCAGAGCTGTGCTATATGTTGAATACAAGGGGTATTTCTTGATGTCCAAAGAGATAAGCCCTTTGGAGGGAGCCTCTGGCCCTGCCATGATGTTGTCCTGAGCCCTTGGGTGAGGGGTTTCCGAGTTCTAAATTCAGATGGGTCACTGTGTTTTTCTTTTAGTGATATGAGAAGATAGAATATCCATATTTTTATGCTTTTTCTGTGCTGATGTTTTAGGAGCTCAGATTGTGGGTGTTCTTAGGGATGCAAAAGTTGCTTCCACACTGAGGCCACAATGAAAAATCAGATAGCTGAGGCCCTAGGAGTCAGACACTCAGTGATTCTTTGGTCTTTGAAAGCATTCCCTGTAGTTATTCTTCAGTACATTATGCTTAATTAGTAGATTAGAATTATAGAATCTTCCATTCATCAAACCTCAATCCTAAGTGCTTTGCCTTGTCTCATATAATTTACAAGGCTGACTTCCTCTTTTGAAGGTGGAGGTAGCAACTCCTCTTTACTAGCAAGGATGTTGAAGCTCTGAGGGTTTAATGACTGAGCCAAGGCCACACAGCTGTGAAGCAGCAAAGTGGGTCCATCTTTCAAATTGGATAAACCCTAACAAAATTAGCCAGAACAATAAGTAAAGAAACATAACTTTACAGGAGAAAAAGAAGGCTGTAAAGTGGATTGCTTTGGTTCACGTGTGTGGGAAGTATGTGGTGAACACAGATTCAGGCACAGCTTTATCCAGAGGTTGCAGTGATGTCCTCAGGATACTGCCTCTCTCCATCTCCCTGCACTGCTTTCTCCTGCTCACCCTCTCTCAGTGGGGTGGTGGCATATTGCCAAGCAGCTTTCGGGGCACAGTCTGCTAGTTTGGCATTGAAGGAAAAGACAGTGTCCCATGCCTAATGATGATAATGAAAGTAATGGGATTGGTGTGGCTGGTCCAGCCTGCGTCACTGCTTCTTTGTGCCCATCATGGTGGAATGGATTGATCTCAGTGATCAAGCCTCGAGGGGCTGAGTCACCATATAAGAGAAAGAAATTGTCGCCAAAAATATTCAAGGTTAAATGATGAGGCAAGGAGGTGAAAGCCAAGCAGGCAAGCCACAGATGTGCGCACTGAAGGGGTGAGATCAGCTACGTTTGGAGCATAGCCTCTTGCAGTAGAGGTGGCTGAGTTTGCCCCTGTGCCTGTCTTTGGTCCTAAGTGCTGCCTGCAGGCTTACGGTTTGCCAGGTGTCCACTGGATCAGGTGAGCAGACCATGATATTGTGCACACAGACACCTACTTGCTGCATGGAGACAGCATCCCCAGCTTGCCTGGGTACCTCCAAGTGTCCAGAATGCATTACCCAAATCTGGCCCACGTTGCCCAGGTCTGAATCAGTGAAGGCAGGTGTACCTAAGACCCATCAAGTGTGGCTTTGAAACAACAGA
>NW_026692077.1:0-65609 GCF_021218885.2 Marmota monax
TTGCCAGCACTTAAAAAAAGAAAGAAAAGAAACCACTCCTAAATGACTCTGGATCTATGCTCTTCATTCAGGCTGGATGTGCTAAGGCATTTTGATTTTGCTCCACGTCCCTCCCACCCTACCTTCCAAGCAGATTCCATGCCAGTGCTGTTGATTTCTGTCTTGCGACCATTATGGAAATCTGGCTTCATTTCTCCTCCTAATTTATGATCTTGTTAACATGCCCGCATGCCAGATGGTCCCTGTTCTTCAGGTTGGGAGATAATGAGATAAACAAAAACTGCTGTAAGAAGCAAAGAGGGGGTGGGTTTTTTTTTTCTTTTCCCCTTGAATGGGCCGCTCTTCATTTCTACAAATGCACTTCCCAGGCCTCTGCTGCAGCTCATTGTGAGTCTAAGCAGGTAAATGGCTGCTCCATGGTGCTCCCATGGCCACTCAGAGGTGAGTTACTTCTTCTGAGTGGCACTGTGCTCCGGACTTCTGTCCCCCTCCTCAGTCTGAGATAAAACCTGGACCTGCTTGTCATCTCGTAGTAGTACTGTTTGCTCTCCACGGTCACCACACCGATCAGATTGTACTGCAATAGCTCCTTTTCCTCTGTGTCAGCGACACTCTGAGCTCCCTGGGGCCAAGGACTGGGGCTTTTCCCTCTGAACCACAATGCCTAACCCAAGACCTGGCACTAATTGGCAGATATTCAACAAATAATTGTGCAACTTCTCCACTACAAGTACGCAAAGTACTGCACGAGAACAAGTTGAATTGAATAAATAATAGTCATCCCTTGGTATCCATAGGGGATAGGTTCCATGATCCCTGGCAAATTTCCAAACTCACAGATGCTCAAGTTCCTTAAATAAAATGGAATAGTATTTGCATATACCCTATGCACATCATCCTGCCTACTTTGTCTATTTTTATAGATCTTTATTTTAATTGACACATGGTAATTGTACATATTTATGAGATACAGTGTGATGTCTCAGTATGTGTACACAACTGTAATGATCAGATCAGGATAACTGGCATATCTATCACCACAAGCATTTATCATTTCTTTTTGTTGGGAACATTCAAGATCATATCCTCGCTATATGGAAACGTTCAGTTGTCAACCAGTTATCCTACTGTGCTAGAGAACATCAAAGGCTACTCCTGCTCTCCAGTCACACCCCCTGAGCCAGTTAACCATCCTCCTTCCAATCCCTCCCCAATTCCCTTCTTAGACTCTGGTAACCACTATTCTAATCTCCATGTCTGTGAGGTCAACTTCTCAGCTTCCACATATAAATGGCAGCAGGTGAGATTTATCTTTCTGTGCCTGACTTATTTCATTTTACATAATACCCCCCAGTTCCATCCTGTTGCTGCAAGTGGCAGACTTTCATTATTTTTTGTGAGAGAATACTACTCCATTGTATGGATGTATACGTGGAATGGAATATATATTCCATTGTGGGGGGTGTGTGTGTGTGTGTGTGTGAGAGAGAGAGTGAGAGAGAGAGAGAGAGAGAGAGAGAGAGAGAGAGATTTTCTTTATTCATCCGTTGATAGGCACTTCGGTTGATTTCCTACCTTGGCTGTGGTGAACGGTATCACAATGAACACGTGAGTGTGGATATTTCTTTGACATCCTGATCTCAGTCCCTTTGGATATATACCCGAGAGTCTCTCATATACTTTAAATCATCTCTAGATTCTTTACAATTCTTCATACAATGTAAATGCAATGTAAATAGTTGTCACACTATATTATTTAGGAGTACTGGCAAGGAACAGAGTTGAATAGTTGTGATAGAGAACCTATAGCCTACACAGCATTAAAATACTAATTCTCTGGCCCTTCACACAAGATTTGCTGACCCCTGACTTAGGGGAAACACAGGTACCGCTGTCTGCACTCGCACCCGAGCCTGCTTAAGCACAGGTCCCACTGTTGCCACCCCCACCATCAGGAGGCCCTGAGGTCCACGGCCCCTGATAGCACCAAAAATGTCTGAATGAAATCACAGGTGGTGCCAGGTTCTGTCCCTCTGAAGTCCTGCCCTGATCTAGCCATGCACCCAGGAAATATCGTTAAGGCCTAAGGATTAGGAAGGACAAGCAGTCCCCTGCCCTAAGTTACTCCTGAGATTAGTCTCCAGCCAGAGGTACTGACAGAGCTCCAAAAAACAGGATTAGCCTCAGCCAGAGGGTATTAGTCTCTTCACTCTAAGACCAGAAGCACTTCAATTGAGCAATTTGCTCATGCTAGGACCTTCTTGTAAATATCCTCTCCAGTCTGCCTGCCTATTTGAGTTCTAGCCTGGAATTAAATTAGTTTGCATTGCCCCTAGCCCCACCTCTGCCCCCAAGAACCTGGGGTCTGGTCTTAAGAATGTGACCCTTCCGGGTGGCAAGTCCCTGGTCACGACTCAATTTTAGGCCAGCTTCTCTGAGAGTCACAAAGTGCCTCTGAGGGAAGATTATGAGGAGCCTGGCCCAGTATATGCCCGTGTTGTTTTAAATATAATAAAAGCAAAAACTTATTTGAGTCTCGTTCAGACTAAAGGGCAAAAGTCTGATAGCTGATTGGTTTTTGATCTGGTGGGATAAGAAGGTATTGAGATGAAGAACATAGAGTCGGGTGACACTGGAGGAAGAGTTATGTTTCCAATGGAGAAAAACTTCCCTGACTTTATAGTGTTGTCCAAAGCCAGCCCTGTGAGTATTTAGCTACCTGTGCAAATAGATAATTGGAAGCCATCCAGAAGAGCTAAATTGTGTCGAGGACCTGGATCTGAGGAAGTCCCGGTGCTCATTTATAGGCAGGAATTATTGGTAATAGTCATGTTTACTAGTATGAAGCGTCCTTCAACATCAGCTTGTTCAACACCCTCTTATTATAGATGAGTAAAAACTGAAGCTCAGAGAAGTGAGATGGCTACTACAACCAAGATTAGAATTCCTGATGCCTTTGCCAGCCCTTCTGCTGATTTATGTCTCTGACGCATATTACTATGGATGACTTCAGAAGTAAATCCCAAATGGACTAAGCAGAACTTTAAAACAGGATTTCTGGTTTCATTTTACCAAAAAATGCCTGGGGTATTGGGCTTCAGACATGGCTGGATCCAGGTGAATAGATGGTACTATCACTAATCTATCCCTGTCCACCTCTTGTTCTGCTTTGTTCCGTATTGACTTAATTCTCAGAAGGGATCCTTTGTATTCTTCCAGGTTAGCCACCTCAGCTGAAAGAATGTACTTCCTGTCCTGTAATTGTTCAATTCCCCAGGGCCAATTGTTCATTCCCTGAGATTGGTCTCACTGGAGTTTTATGGTCCTCCTGAGTCTGTGAGTGCATCCTGGAGGATATGATAGATACTCGCATCTACTCCTGAAGTCACAAGGACAGAGAATGAGAAATGGGTGGTTCCCCAAAGAAAAATCAGAGTACTGTGTCCAAAGGAACAGGGCAAGAGATACAGGGAGCAAGAGTAGCAGATGTCCACCCCACTCCCTAACAGGTCCTCTCAATTAGGTATCGAACCCAGAGCCGTGCACATGCCAGGGAAGTGCTCTATCACTGAGCCACATCACCCACTCATTTTAAAATATTGTTTGGAGGCAGGATCTCACTAAGTTGCCCAGGCTGGCCTCAAATTTATAATCCTCCTACCTCGGCCTCCCAGATCACTGGGATTACAGGCGTGTGCCCCCCATATCCTGCAGAACTCTCTTTTTTTGGCTAGTCCCAACATCTCTAAGATCTTCAGGCCTTCCCACTCACCCACTCTAGCCACATTTCACCTGGCCTTCCTCCGCTTCTCAAATCCTTCCCTCCATTTGGAGAAACTAGCCCAGACCAACTGTTGATCTCTTAGCCAAGGTGCTTTTCAGGGCTTCGATCTGTATGGAAGTCTTCCTCTTCTGCTCCATGTGGTTCTCCTTCTCCGATCCTGACGTCAGAGGCCCTCCTCCCTTTAAACGGTTCCTCGAGAATCTCCCCGTCTAATCAACTGTGAGCTTGGAGGGTCCTTCCTCAATCCCCCTTAGAAATGAACTCTTCACTGGAGTATCCAGCTTCAGTCCTATTTGCGTTTAATAACATAGTGTAGTGCTTAAACATATTTTATGTAATGTTATGTGGTACTTTATAGTTTGTATCTCATTTGTTCTTCACATTAATCCTGCAGAGTAGGCAATGGCCTCATTTGTAAAATGAAAGAGAAAAAAAAAGTCAACTCAGTAAAGTGCTGCAGAGCTGGGGGGTGGGTGGTGGGTGGGGGGAGACACAGGACACAAATGCCAAGACCCATTGTTCCTGTTTAAGCCTCGGAGATCATTTAAACATAACAATGGTCAAGCACACAGGACAAAGATTTATCCAGCACCAAATGTCAGTGGTGTCCCGGTTGCAAAACCCTGGCTTGGGAGTGACCAAAGAACCCAGGTTTCCATTCATAGCTCCTACTGGCTTTCTCTCTGTCCCCGGCCACAGGCCAACTAATGGTCCGTTACCATTATTTCCTCTTTGTCAGAAGAGATTGGAAATATATATGACTGAGGACACAGAGCTGGGGAGACAGACACCTGCTCCTGCCAGTCTTTCTAGTTTTCATATAAACAGAGGATGCCCAGGGTTTGGTCCATGGTCATCATTGCCCAGCAGAGAGACCGAGTAGATGCATAACACAGGACTGTCGGTACCCAAGAGGACAGATAGGAGGGGAGAGAAAAGAGTGGTGAGTGACTGTGAGCAACAAAAAGTCCAAGTGCTGACACCGAGAGAGGGTAAGAGAGGAGGAAGGATCAGAAGGAAAGGATAGAAAGAGAATAGAAGCACAGGAGAGGGACAGGATTCTCCTGCCTTTGCCATTGGAGGTATCTGAACTCAGGTAGATGAGAGAGCATCCCAGGTCACAGCGGGGAGGCAGGATGCCTCCCCATGCCTCTGCAAGCTTCAGGGAGGGCAATGTTAATGTGAATCTAATTAAGTCAGAAGCAGTTCCCATTATTCACACTCTGCTCTGACGGGTTTCTGAGGCCATGTGCTGTGCTACACTCCGGAGAGGTTCAGCTGGTGGTAACTCTGCACGCTGCAGAAAGGAGGGGAGGGTACGAGGGTACCCTCCCTCCTGACCGTGGGTGGTCAGACCTGAGCCAATGACCTTCCCTGATAATCCCTGTTCTGATAGCTCCAGGTTGGGTAAAGAGTGGAGGGGCATTTACGGATGGATTTTTTTGGAGCCAAGATGCCCAAGGAAACATGGGGTGTTCATCCAGCCTTAGGACTCGAATTTGACGTCCGCGCCCAACCCACTGATGGCTCAGGGCAGAGGGAGGGGTTTTCCCCGTGGTTTTGGGGGGCATATGCAGCAAATGTGGTCTGGTTTACCTGGCCGAGCCCGGCAAGCACTGATGCAGGCTCAAACTCCCGTCTTACACTGCCTCCTGACCTCTGAGCACAAGAGGTGAAAGGGATGCTCTTTACTAGCCTGTCCTCTGGGATCCCTTCAATGCCAATATGTGGTTCACCAATGGTCTCCCTGGCGTCAAGACTCTCTAAGAGGAACTAGGCTAGAGGCCAGGGAAGAGGGGTTCTGGGGAGTAGGCACAGCTCTGTAATGTATTGAGGGACCCAGAGGGAGAGACCTGCTGTGAGCAGAATGAACCAGTAAACTTTGTGGCAGTACGTTCTCAAGGGGTGACTTTGCCAGACTGAATTTTGTCTGAGAGGAAAAGAGTTTTGAGAGCAAGGATCTATCAAAGAAAACAGCCCAGGAGGTGTCCCTTTTGATTGGAGCATGCAGGAGTCAGGGGAAGAAGAGCTTAAAGGGCCCGGGGAGGCCATATGTGCAGGGGTTTAAATGCCAATTTGAAAATTATTGTCCATTTTTTGTGCACTCGAATGGAAACTGTTGAAGGTTTTTTGAGACGTGACCTGTGATTCATTTGAATTCCCTGCCTTCAGCCCAAGCCCCCCACCGTATCCCTGCCTTGCCCCTTCTGTTACACGGTGGCCCTTGCCCAGACCCATTCCCAAATGTGGCTTGCTGCCCAAACCTCGTCCTCAATTCCGTCGTCTCTTTTCTTGAATGACTGGTTTCTTGAATTACTGGTTGATCGGTTAAATGTGTTATTATTTAACCTAAAAGTGCACCACTCTGGAACTAACTCCAGTGAAGAGGGGAAGCTTCAGAAAGGGACTGGGAAAACAAACTTTCTCCAAATCTAGGGGCCCCTTGCTGCAGGATTTCTAGGTATAACTGTTTAAAATACCAGATGTTATATCTGAAATAGGGTGAAAACATAAGAGAACTAAAGAAAGATAGATCTTGAAAGTTAGGCTGGAGCCATTGGGGGAAGCTCTTGGAAGCCAGACTGAAGACTTTCTACCTATTTTGGCAGGAAATAATGAGTCATGGGAAGGATGTGGACAAAAGGTTACCCAGTGACAGTATCAGGCTCAATTCCTTCGCTGAAGCCAGGCATTCTCAACTGCATATTAGAATCATCTGGGAAACTTTTGGAACTCTTCATTCAAACTCCAGGCTGAAAACTGGATGAATTAAATTAAAATTCTGGAGTCAGGATCCGGTCATTAATATTATTCCAAATGCCCATGGCTGCACAGGCAAAGGGAAGATCACTTGGTCATAGACCATCTATCTTTTTACGAGGGTGACCAGCCACACTGAGTTGCCAGGTAATGTGGAGTCCCCTGAGACTGGGATTTTCAGGGCAAACCCCAGGTAAAGACTGAGAGAGCCGGAACAAGCTGGTCCCCTGCCTCCAATAGAATTCTCAGAGCTCTGCGTGGGAGAAATACAAACCTCAGACAGACGCATCTTGCCTATCATTAGGTCTTTTGGGTGTATTCATCTAACGGTGTGAGCCTTAGAGTCAGCGAGCGAGTCCTCCACTCTATTGCTTGGCAGCTCTGTGCCCTTTATCACAGAGTATCTCTCTGCTTTGGTACTTCTCTGCCTTTTCTCTCTCCTTCCTTCTCACCATCTGTGAAGTTCAAACATCAAGCTGCCTTCATGGGCTGTGTTATCCAGCACAGGGACCAGATGGAAACAAGTTCCACAGAGTTCAAGAGGTTACCACAAAAGGGCAGGGCCAGGGGATAAGGGAGAGGAGGAGAACCTGGCGGTCCTCGCCAGTCTACGTGTGTGCCCTGAACACACGTATTTTCCTTCCAGCTCCTTCCAATACCATTTGGTGGGATTTTTCCAAACAGGCACCCTGAATCCAGGCTCTTCACTCAGAGCACTTCTTGAGGTAGCTGCCCGTTTATCCATTGCCTAGGTATGTCCTGGCCCCGCTGTGTGACATGAAGGCTGTCAGACGGCAAGGATGCCAAGACTATTCCTGCTGCTCCTGACATGAGCCAGTCACAGTGCCGTCACTCTGAGAACCAAGCGGGCTCACACATTTGGGGCTCACATTCTCTCAGTTCCCTTGGTTTTGAACCATCAAGGGGTTTGGTTTATCTAAGGAATGTCTAACAGTTGTGTTGTTTGGGCTGCAGCCTAGATTTTTTAATCACACCTTTGGAAGCCGAGGGAAAGAAGTATCAATTGTTAAGACAAATTTGCATATGGAAGAATCCAAAAGAGATTTTTCCCAGAGAACCTGCATCTTGCCTGGCCCATGCCCCCACTCATCCATTCATTCTTCCATTCATCCACCTACCTATTCAGCCATTCACCATATTTATTGATAGCTTATGATGTACCAGAAATGATTGAGGGCCTGCTGTTCTCCTGCTTATAGTCTACCTGCAACACTATTCACCAAATTTAATCTCCTGGAATTGAATGGGCCTTCCCATTGGTCAGACAAAGCTGTCCAACCTGATTAAGATTTCCAGGTCCACATGAGGGTATCCATTCTCTTACCATCACTTTCCTCCCAACCAGTCTTTTGCTACCTTAAACTTCTTTAATACCCTTCAACCCATGACAGATGAGACTTCAAAGCAAGCTTTCCAATAGATGCCATCTTGATTTTGATTCATTGCAGGCTAAAAATAACAACCTAGGATGAAAGAGACTTTAGAAGTTGTCCATCCTGGGAAAATTACAAATTCAAAGATCTGTGTAAGCTAGTCATAGAATGGGGGGCAAAGTGGGATAGGTGGGAAACAATGTGGAGTGGTGGGGACTGTGGCAAATTGGAAATCATTACCCTATTTAAAGGTGCCAGCTAATTATTGAACCTCCTCCAAACAAATCCTCTGTGACTGTGTCTGTATCTTCTCATTTTTCAAGAAAAGTCAGGAATCCAAATTGTTATACAATTTCCTAACTTTTAAAGCAATGAAGAACCACAAAATACCTATGTAGGCCAGATTCAGTTTGCTTGCCACCTCTCATAGTTGTGGATCCTGAACCACAGAATCTTACAGAGAGAAGTCCCAAGACCCCTATTTTCCATGAGTGTTCTTTAATAGGGAAAGGAGGCAAAAATCAGTGTTAGAGGGGAAATAAAAAAAGAAGAGAAGAAGGGGAAAGGAGGAGGAGAAAGGTAGAGTCTGGATTGTGGAGCCAGACAGAACTGGTTTAAACCTCCATCTCATCAATATAGTTAAATGTGTGACTTTGTAAGAGCTATTTGCCCTCCCTGAGCTGGAATCCTTGAAATTTACAAGGAGTTGCCTGAGTCTGAATCCCTAAAATCATCAAAAAGTTGCTGTAGCCTGAATCCCTGAAATTGTTAAAGGTTTGCAGGAGCCTGAATCTCTTGAAATTGCCAAGGAGTGGCTTGACATTCTGGTGAGGTGATGGATATAAAGTGCTTAGTGGAATGTCTTGCAGTAGAGTCCTCATTCAATAAATGTTTGTTAATGTTTCCTTGTTGTCATTATTAGTATTAAAAGGGAGAGGGGGAGGGAGAGGAATAGGAGCTGCCTCTATGCTATCTTGCCATCACAGCACATCCAGCGGGCCTCCAGGGATTGGCTTGGCAACAGCTGTGGCTGCACCTCTCAGCAACAGTGGCACACGGACTGGCTTCCTAAGGAGGCATAATTAACATCCAGCCAACTGAAGCTTCTCTACTGCATAGAAGAGTGAGGATGCAAAACCCGGCACCCCGCCCCAGAACAGGGAGTCCACAGAGCCTGGAATTCCCTGCATCACTGAATTGAGAGAGGCAGTACCAGGCCTTAAGAGGAGAAGCTGGTAGGAGCAGCACTACTGATCTGGAATAGCTGCATCCAGGCTCCCTCAGGGCTGGCACTGGGCCCGTGCGGGCTTTCCAGGGAATGGGCAAGGGAGCACCATGTTTCCCCTCTGCCAGGCTCCTCCATTCCTCTTGCACATGCCTCTGCAAACACGCACCCAACCCTTAACCCCCTGCTCAGCTCTCCCACCATGTCCCTCCTAGGTCTTTCTTCTCAATGGCAGGCCCCAAATGTCTCTCTGCCTTAGCAAAACAGCTCTCAGCTAGCTGGCACTTGAGAACAGGCTAATTTGTGTTAATATATTAATGGCTACTAAGACTTCACATAGGTACTCATTCAGTACCTTAACCAGGAGCCATGCCTTATGTTAAATAATGGCGACAAGACAGTGGAGTCTGAGCCCAAGGAAGATAGTTGGGCAAAAGGAATCCGGCCTAATGCCATTAGTGCACCCTTCCCTTCTGCCCTCGCAGATTGCATCCTGAAGCATTCTGGAAGCCCCTCCTAACTTGTAGGAGGTCATTTGGAAAAGCTGCTTTGTCGAGCCCCAGAATGCTTAGAGATGGAAGCAAGTCTATGAAGCTGCACAACTCCAGGGGGCTCCTTCACACAACAGTCTCTGTAAATAGAACCACCACCTGCAATAATGCTGTGCACAGCCTGTGTGCTCATATGGAGTCCCCTGGGATGGAAGGGGTCTTGAAACATTGCCCAAGGTCCCAATTTTGTGAGGGAAGGAACCGAGGCCCAGAAGTGAGCTGACCTGTTCCAGGTTCCATGATAGTGTCCAGTGGGCACCTTCCACTCCCAGCCACAACTGACACCACATGTCCCCTGGCTTGTTTAAAAAGGCCTTACCCTTGTGCACAGTGAAGATATATCCACCGAGAAAGCGTTCTGCATTTTCTAATATAGTAGTCACTAGGCACAAGTGGCTATTTAAATTTAAATTAATTCACATGAAATAAAATTAAAAATTCATTTGCTGAGTTGCACCCAGCCACATTTGAAGGAATCAATAGCTCCATGTGGCTAGTGGCTGCTGTCTTTGAATTCTCATCATCTCAGGAAGGTCTACTGGACCTAACTGGATTGCGGGTCATACTTGGGTCCACAGGGAAACCATAGAGTTGTGTGTTGTGTTGGGCTGTCACTGTGCCAAGCATCGTGGCAAAGCACTTCACAGGCACGACCCCTCCAGTCTTCCTGCATGTTGTAGGAGCTGCTTTCATTGGTCCCATTTTACAGATCCAACTGAAGCTTAGAAAAATAATGTCACTTGCCATGGTCACACGGCTCATAAGTGTACTTGAATTCTGACTTCAGGGACCAGGTACTTAATTACTAATTCCCACTACTTCCAATGGATTGAAAGAGCCTAGATCACTGCTGCTGGCTCAAAACCAACTGCAGGAATTATCAGGGCTTGTTAGGAAACCCGCGGGTGATTTGATCCCATCGGGAGGCTGCTGGGTGGGCAACAACTCTCTGTTGGTGCTAAAGGTCAGCAAAGAGGGTGTAGGGCAAAGAGAGCTCTGGTGGTCACAGACTGGTGGTCTTTGAGTTCTGAGCC
The DNA here is from genome assembly GCF_021218885.2 of Marmota monax. Classification (NCBI taxonomy): domain Eukaryota; kingdom Metazoa; phylum Chordata; class Mammalia; order Rodentia; family Sciuridae; genus Marmota; species Marmota monax. The sequence goes on from NW_026692077.1 coordinate 10,749, forward strand.
ATGACAAAGGCACAGGGGGAGATGATCACTGCGTCTCGAGGGATCCAGAGAAAACCCTCCATGGCTCCAGTGGTGCTTTTGGATGGGGACAAGGTCAAAAGGCTCTGGTTCCATCTCCTAATTACAGGGAAGGAGAATAAAAGGAAGAGAAGACAGACAGAGGTTATGGGGGAATCTTTGTCCCCTGGCCAGTGCTTCCTTAGGAAGTAGGGAATTCCTTGATACCAAAACACTTTGATTTTCCTTTTTTCCAACTTTTTTTTTTTTTTTGAGGTCTTTCTACTTACAGGGCCTCAAGAGCAAAAAGAGAACCTGAAACGCTGCTTGGAATTCATACCTAGCGGAAAGTCAGTCCAACCATTAGGCCATATTAAAGTTGTAGAAAATTAGGAATAAAGCAATTCTTATTTTCCAAATACTGGATTGGGGTTTACCAAGCAAATACAATATCATATATAACTTTATTGTACTAGTTTACTTCTAATTCCTTGAAGTCTACCCTGAATAGAACAGGAGGTAGCCTTTTGGGATGACTTTGGGCATAGAGCCATATATCAAGGTATCTAATTGCTAGATTTCAGGGTCTCGTCTTTGGGTATAACAGTGATTTGGGGGAGGAGGGTTGGGAAGCTGTATTAACTTTGATCAACCATTTCCTTTTTGTTTTATTTCTCCTTCAGAAAAAGGTGCTATTAAAACTCACCTGAATTTCCCTCTATAAGATCTGGAAGGGATCTAGAGATCTTCTAGGGGCCTACAAGAGCCAGAGCCCTCATATAACAGATGAAGAAACTAAGTCGCAGAGAGGTTAATTGACTTGCCCAGGAGGGCTCAGCTAGCTGATTGCAGAACCAGGGCTAGAACCCAAGGCTGACAACACAGAGGCTTTGATGGCAGTTCTCAACTCACAGGGATGACATCCTTTGACTATTGTCAAGCGCTGGGGACTTGGCCATCAAATAGATATTAAACAAAACCAAACAGGCTCCTCGTTGGTCATTTCCAATCCCTGGATTTTTCCAGTCAAGCTGGAGAATGGAGACGGGGCTGGGGCTGAGGTTCTGGACTGAGAGCCCAGCCCAGCCCAACCACAGGGATGAGTTTTGGATGTATTACTGAGGTTCTTGCAAAACATGGCTCCTTTGCGCATCTGACTCTCCCTCATTGTTCCCACTTAGCTGACAGTTTTCTTTCCCTCATTATCTTTGGGGTCTCTGCCTGCTTCTTTCCTACCCCCAGAGCCCTGCAAGCTCCAATAAGCTCTTTGAGGTTTGTTAGAACTATTTTCCCCCTTGGAGATGTAACGAGGCTTTGTATATTGTTGTCCAATGTAACTCAAACAGCTGGATTTAAACTGACGATGTTTGTGAATTGACATCTGCTTGTCTGTATCCTATGCTGTGCTTCGTGTGGGAATGTCACCAGATGTGACCAGCACGCTGTGCCTGTTGTCTGTAACCGTATGTGTATATGTATGCTCTGTCAGCGTCTCTGTACTCCTTATTTATGTACAAGCATGTTGATGTGTATGCTCTTTGCAGCCTTTGGATGTCTGTCTCTGTGTATTTAACCTTGTACCAATGTTCACAACGTAATAAAAACAGAACCGAAAGAACATGACGCCTTCTGGCGATTTTTAAACCTAGGGGAGATTCTTACTTCTCTGGGTTGGATGCCTGAGTTATAACTAAAAGGCAGTGGGCTGGATAAAATGACTACTCCGTGACTTTGGAAGGGTCTCTGAGCCCCCTTGACCTCTGATGAAAATGCTCACATGTGGGGAACAAGAGGGAACACTAACTTCACTTATGTAGGCAAATCACCACCACCCAGAGTGTTCTGGGTGAAATCTCCAAGCGCAGAGCAGAAATGGGGCAGCTAATTAGCAGATTGAGTTTCTTGGTGTCCAGGGAAGCTCCTTGGAATCTAATCTTTAGTAAGAATTGTTAAATGGCTGTGCAGAGTTTCACCTTGAGAAATGCTTTATTGCCACGAGGAGGAGGTAGACCAACCCTCCTACCCATCCTCTCTGACCTGATCATAGAAACCCAGGCAGCTTAACCCACTTAGGAGAGATTTGCCTCCAGATTCTGACATGGTCCTGTTGTTAAGGAATAAAATCCATATCCATGTCCTTGACCAGAGATTTGAAGACATGGCAAAGAAAAATTCCTAGAACTTTCAGATTAGGTTTGAAAAGGCATGTTTCTCAAATCACAGGGATCAATCTAAGTAGAGGAAGGAGTCTTGCAAGAAGAGAGATAGGAGAATCTATGGTGACAACGTAATCCAGGGACTTTCTAGTTTCTAGTGACCTGAAACATCTGGGTAAAATTCACACTGATGGGATAAGGGGAGGGGCACATATTCACATTCCTCATTGGAAGGAGACAAACTCTAAGGATTTGAAGACACTAGGATTGAAAAGGAGATGCTGATCCCAGACATGGAGTCTCACTGGCCCTTGACAGGGACCAGACGACCCACAAAGAGGACATGAACAAAGCACCTGTGTCCCAACAAACATGTGGGTCTCATGCAAATAAATGTTTGGTTGATATGTTTCTAACACTGCTATTCTAGCTGTCCTTATCCTCGCTGGCCAATGGTTACCTGGGATTCCTGAAACTGGACTTCCGAGTCTTACTTACCTGGGACTGGCATGCTTTTAAAAAGCCTCATTGATCAGGGACTAAGTCTTATTTTTACATTCTTGGGAGGAAAATTCCTAGTTCTTTCAGAAAGTCTAGACAACTTGACCTCTCTCCTTTCTCCAGGAAAAAAAAAAAGTTTATAATCATTTTCTCTCCTCTCTATAGGGGGTGTCATGTGGCTTATGCCTCAGAATTCTGAATTCTCACACCATAGTCATTTGGACAAGTTCTGTCCAAAAGAATCCTTCTTGGACATTCTTAGATTCATGAAGGGGTTCCAGGAAAGGAAATCTTCCTCTCTGCCAGCCTTGTAGAATAGAGAAGGATGTAGCTCCATGATTCAAGCCCCCTGTTTTAGTGTAAGAAGACCCTAGAGGGCCTATTATCATTTATCTCCCAACAGCTTTCCTCTCGAAAGTCTCCCTGGTCTGGCCACATTACCCATAGACTACAATACTCTGGAAACATTACCTTGGAAATGAGCTGTCTCATTTATGAACACCCAAGTCAGTACTCCCAAGCTCAAGGTGCTCCCCAGAGCCTTGGAGCAGATGGGGTTGCACAAAATGTAAAAAAAAAAAAAAGACTAGACCGTGAGCCAGACAGAATACCTTCAGTTATTTTATCTCCACATTATCTCTATCAAATTAAGTCCTTGATGCATTCTAAAAAAGGATTTCAACAAAAAAAAATCCATTTACTTAAATAATCCCCAGTCCTTTCTTTGTGAGCCAGTGTGTTTGGTGTTATGGGGGACAAGACCCAAGGATTATGGGAGAAAGATTCCACCTTCCAAAATGATGGAAATGCAAACGGAGAAGAAAGAGGAGCATTCTACAGTATCACAAGGCGGTCCATGATGACTGTCCCAATAGTGATTCTCTCTAAAGACAATGGAGAATTCAGGGAAGGGGAGGTTTCTCCCAGGTAAGACAACCTTGTTAAGGGCCTCACATGAACCACAGAATTTGGTAACCCTGTTATTTGTAAGAGAATCTGGAATTGGTACAGAGAATTAACATGTTTCTAAAAATGGGAATGAGTGGTGGGTCCAGCTCTTTGGGGGGCATTTTACAGCATTTGTGAAAAGTGGAGAAAGTCTCATCTGATTATTCATGACCACTTAAAGCTCTTGCCACCGGTCACAACTTATACTTGAAATTCCCTCTATTCTGAATTCAGTGGGTAACAGTGACTTAATAACTTGGCCGCTTTGAGCCTCAGTTTACCTATCCATAGCATAGGAGACCAGTTGTTGTGAGAATGAGTACAATCCATGTGAAGGCTCCTACTTCAGCGGGTACAGACAGTAGTTAAGGAAGGCCCACAGACTAGATTGAGATTCCATACCATTGTTGAAATTTTATTTTCCTGTGGTTCTTTCTTATTTAAAGAGACTCAACTATCCTAGGTCAAATATCAGAAAAAAAAGGATGTCTTTTAAAGAGATAACAGGAGAATGTGTTGTCTAATTTGTGATTTGTCTCAGTGATGATGTTCATTAATTGGCTTTACTAAGGTGGTACCTGCTAAAATTCTCTGGTAAAGTTACTTTTGTTTCCCTTTGTAATTAATAAGTATTTTGTAGAGAAATACTTTACACTACGTAAAGATTCCCCTTATCACCAGCTTTTACTTTGTTCATTTATTTATATATTTTGTATGGATTAGTGTTTCCTGTTATTCAGTAGGTTCTATTGTATTATCTTCTGCTACTAACATTATTTATATTGTTCAAATTTCCCTAATTTGGCCAAGGACTGTTTTTGTGCAGTAGACTTCTATGTACTTTTGGCATGTTTCCTTCATTGCCGAAGTTTTTTTTTTTTTTTTTTTTTTTTTTAATTTTCTTGACACAACCAGACATCCCAGGCTCAGTTATATTCTCCTTGCCCTGGCCCTGTGGTCAGCCATTTCTCCTCAGTTTAAGAGGAGAATGGATATGGTGCTGAGGGTGCATTTGCTGTTGCAGTGTAACTGCTCACAGGCCATCTTGGGAAGCTCTGTATTTGTACAGAAGTGCAAACATGCATTCATACATTTGCACACAAACACATTTACTCTCTGGATCTCTATATAACGGGGATCATAAGTTCATGACACCTCCAATTCCAGTCCAACACCACAGTACTCTTTCTAGGTTTTTCTTTCCAAATTTATAATTTCCTTTACCAACAATGAGAATCACAACATCCATTATCCATTATGGAGTCACTTCTCTGAGCAAAGTCCTACTTCCTGTGTGTTGTGCCCTCTCCTCCTGCTGCTGTACCTGGGCTCAGCACTCCATTGAGCTTCTCTTCTACTTTGACACTGTCCTCACTTCTTGGCTGGGTCTCCTGTTTGTGAAGATCCCCCCATCCTCCTTGGGTGCTGATGTCATCATGCCCCAGCCAGTTCCATGCAGGATCACTTGCTCACCCTATTAGGGATCTAACCTCTGACCTCAGTGCTCCTCTCTTCAGGGGTATCTTCTTTTCCTCCTTGGGATTAGACACCCAAACTTTGCTTTTTGCAAGATCCTGAAATGATTTTTTCATTTTTGTTTCCGGAAGCTTTGTTGTTTTAATTTTCATATTTACATTTGCTATTCATCTGAAATTGATTTTTATGAATAACAGGGGTCAATAGCCATTTTAAAAAAATGTAAGTCTGTCTGATGCTATATTAATTGCAAAGAATATAATTTCTTGTATTATCTATATTTTTGAATGTATTTTTAAAGTGTCTGTTTTTTTTCCTATGGAAACTCTCCAAAATCTATCATCTTGACCCTAAAGTTACTCATTGCTATGTTGTGAAACTCGGATAAAGTGATTATTTGCTTATCTAGAAGACAAATTAGAACTAGTGAAAGAGAATAGTAGTAGAGAACTAGGTAAAAGAGAATAGTACAATCAGATTTCCTTTGGACTTTCAAAATGGGGAAAATTCCATTATCCTGGGTGAACCAGTAAAAGCTGGTTCTTCAGATTCTTCCAAGTTATTTGACAGCTCTTGAGTACTCAGTCTTGTACAGCACTCAGATTCTCCATGCACAGGCAAGAAAGGGTTAGTGATATCCAGAGAAACCTGTCATATTATGCAGTCTGCTTGCTCAGATCTCTGGGTCACTGTTTGTGAAGATCTCCTGCTCAGATGACACTGAAGGATTTGTGTCTCATTTGAAAATAGGTCAACAATGTTTCCTGTTTCAAAATACTCTGGGGGACCTTAGGTTTCCTCCCTCTATATGTAATTATTCCTTCAATAATTGCTTTTGTTGAAATATTCTTGCTGACACTTCATGGTGTTGATGGATTGTGGAATTTTATGAACAAAAGTTGTTTTAATATAGGATGGTTATAAGGAACTTCTCGAAAACTTTTTAAAAACTGGCCAATATTAGACTTCCTGATGCTGAAACTTTGATTTTGCCCAAATCATCATGTCTTAATTTTTTTTTCCCATAATGTGTTAGAATTCTCTGAAGTAAGTTAGTATTTCATGTAAATTTTGTAAACATATAGAGAAAGTATAAACATGTTTAAACTAGTATAAACTAGAGCTAAAGACTTCTGTTTCTTGATATAGTATCACATTTCACCTGTACTATCTTCTCCACAGACCTGTCATCTGCAGCAGCCAGGCCTTGGCACAGCAGGGAGGCCTGCTGCAGAAGCCCATGCCATGCACCACTGCAGCTGGGTCCACAACCTCAATTTCCCACTACTCAACCTCCATTGAGAAAATGGAAGTGGGGCAGACATGAATGAATGGTGGGAATATAGAATTGACCAATAGCATCTTATCATTTCCAAACCTGATTGGACAAAGTCTGGACCAATAGCATTGGTACATTTTTCAAACCCTAATTAGCATAACTTTGAGCCAATCACAGTGACCCAAGGGCTATATAAGCCCTCTTGCCAGCCACACTTCGCAGAAGATAACTGAAGACAGCGGAGCAGAAGAAGACGGCGGAGCAGAAGCCGAAGCCGGCGGAGCAGAAGCCGAAGCTGCCGGAGCCGCCGCCGGCGCCGTCGGAGCCGAAGCCGGCCAAGCAGAAGCCGGCGCTGCCGCCGCCGGAGCCGCCGCCGGCGCCGCCGCCGGAGCCGCCGCCGGAGCCGCGGAGCCAGCCGCCGAGCAGAGCCGCCGCGCCGCCGCCGGAGCAGCCGCCGCCGGAGCAGCCCCGCCGGAGCAGCCGCCGCCGGAGCAGCCCCGCCCGAGCCGAAGCCGGCCCTGCCGCCGCCGGCCCTGCCGCCGCCGGCCCTGCCGCCGCCCGAGCAGCCCCGCCCGAGCAGCCCCGCCCGAGCAGCCCCGCCCGAGCCGAAGCCGGCCCTGCCGCCGCCGGAGCAGCCGCCGCCCGAGCAGCCCCGCCGGAGCAGCCCCGCCCGAGCAGCCGGCCAGGCAGAAGCCGGCGCTGCCGCCGCCGGAGCAGCCCCGCCGGAGCAGCCGCCTCCCGAGCAGCCGCCTCCCGAGCAGCCGCCTCCCGAGCAGCCCCGCCGGAGCAGCCCCGCCGGAGCAGCCGCCTCCCGAGCAGCCCCGCCGGAGCAGCCGCCTCCCGAGCAGCCCCGCCGGAGCAGCCGCCTCCCGAGCAGCCCCGCCGGAGCAGCCGCCTCCCGAGCAGCCCCGCCGGAGCAGCCGCCTCCCGAGCAGCCCCGCCGGAGCAGCCGCCTCCCGAGCAGCCCCGCCGGAGCAGCCGCCTCCCGAGCAGCCGCCCCCCGAGCAGCCGCCTCCCGAGCAGCCCCGCCCGAGCAGCCGCCTCCCGAGCAGCCCCGCCGGCCAAGCAGCAGCCGGCGCTGCCGCCTCCCGAGCAGCCCCCGTCCGAGCAGCCCCGCCGGCCAGCAGCAGCCGGCGCAGCCGCCTCCCGAGCAGCCCCCGTCCGAGCAGCCCCGCCGGCCAAGCAGAAGCCGGCGCTGCCGCCTCCCGAGCAGCCCCCGTCCGAGCAGCCCCGCCGGCCAAGCAGAAGCCGGCGCTGCCGCCTCCCGAGCAGCCCCCGTCCGAGCAGCCCCGCCGGCCAAGCAGAAGCCGGCGCTGCCGCCTCCCGAGCAGCCCCCGTCCGAGCAGCCGCGCCGGCCAAGCAGAAGCCGGCGCTGCCGCCTCCCGAGCAGCCCCCGTCCGAGCAGCCCCGCCGGCCAAGCAGAAGCCGGCGCTGCCGCCTCCCGAGCAGCCCCCGTCCGAGCAGCCCCGCCGGCCAAGCAGAAGCCGGCGCTGCCGCCTCCCGAGCAGCCGCCGCCGGAGCAGCCGCCGCCCGAGCCGAAGCCGGCCGAGCAGAAGACCACCCATCCTCAGTGTGTTGAACTGCGAGTCTTCTACGCTGGTTTTCAACAAATACTTGCTCCATCTGGCTTGAGGATTCCATTCTTCGCGTTTGTGGGAGAAGACCTTTAAAAGAAAACGACGTTGAGGGTGAGTTGCTGGGGTGTGCTGCTCTGCACGAAATACCTCTATTTTATTTACTTATTTGTGTTTTAGGGATTGGCTAGCTTCACTTAGCATAATCTGCTCTAATGCCATCCATTTCCCTGCAAATTCTATGATTTTGTCATTTTTTAATGCAGAGTAATACTCCATTGTGTATAAATGCCACATTTTTTTTATCCATTCGTCTATTGAAGGGCATCTAGGTTGGTTCCACAGTCTTGCTATTGTGAATTGTGCTGCTACGAACATGGATGTAGCAGTGTCCCTGTAGCATGCTCTTTTTAGGTCTTTAGGGAATAGACCGAGAAGGGGAATAGCTGGGTCAAATGGTGGCTCCATTCCCAGCTTTCCAAGAAATCTCCATACTGCTTTCCAAATTGGCTGCACCAATCTGCAGTCTCACCAGCAGTGTACAAGTGTACCCTTTTCCCCACATCCTCGCCAGCACTTGTTGTTGTTTGACTTCATAATGGCTGCCAACCTAACTGGAGTGAGATGGTATCTTAGGGTGGTTTTGATTTGCATTTCTCTGACTGCTAGAGATGGTGAGCATTTTTTCATGTACTTGTTGATTGATTGTATGTCCTCCTCTGAGAAGTGTCTGTTCAGGTCCTTGGCCCATTTGTTGATTGGGTTGTTTGTTCTCTTATTGTCTAATTTTTTGAGTTCTTTGTATACTCTGGATATTAGGGCTCTATCTGAAGTGTGAGGAGTAAACATTTGTTCCCAGGATGTAGGCTCTCTATTTACCTCTCTGATTGTTTCTTTTGCTGAGAAAAAACTTTTTAGTTTGAGTAAGTCCCATTTGTTGATTCTAGTTATTAACTTTTGTGCTATGGGTGTCCTATTGAGGAATTTGGAGCCCGACCCCACCGAATGTAGATCGTAGCCAACTTTTTCTTCTATCAGACGGCGTGTCTCTGATTTGATATCAAGCTCCTTGATCCATTTTGAATTAACTTTTGTGCATGGTGAGAGAAAGGGATTCAGTTTCATTTTGTTGCATATGCATTTCCAGTTTTCCCAGCACCATTTGTTGAAGATGCTATCCTTCCTCCATTGCATGCTTTTAGCCCCTTTATCAAATATAAGATAGTTGTAGTTTTGTGGATTGGTTTCTGTGTCCTCTATTCTGTACCCTATAGAGATTTTTTTATATGAATCACAGTTGTGAAGCTGGGTACCTCTGTGCAGTACTGGTAGCTATGCCCATATTTGTTTTAGAGTTTACTTCCCACCTTTTAATCGTTCAATTTGTGCTGCTCTCCATGGTTCAGTCCAAGAGCCACATCTTTCAGTGAATCTTCCCTGATAAGCCATTATAATTCGTATTCCAACATTGGCTTGCCCATGATCTCCAGCCCCTGACACATACTTCTATTGTGGCATGTATCATGGGGGACAGTTTTGACTCATTTAGCTTTTTATTTGCAGGACCCAGCACATGGCCTGACATTTGGTGTTCAATTGTGTTTTCTGAATAAACGAGTGAACTTGATCTATTGGGTTAAACTTTCAGGGGCTCCAAACCCTTCCCTCTTCCTGGCAGAGTTCTGAAAAGGCTTCCCTGCTGGAGTTCCACAGTGCACCACACCCTTGACATTGTCCAGAAGGCTTGATCTTTCTCTGGCACAGCTGTTTCTGCTGCACTTTTCTTCTGCTTTATTCATGGAAGGAAGGGTTCTTTTTGCATTGGTGCAAAACACCATTGGTGTTGGCAGCTTTTCCTGAGCTTCCATTTCAGTACTTGCCTTCTCTTACCTCAGTCCCAGAGAAACATGGAAACAGTGAATGAATCGGAAAGCACTGGAGGGACCCTCTCTGCCTGCATTCACATTTAGAAGTATCCTCACTGGCTCTGAACTAGTGTCTTAGGTTCTAAAATCACCTGCTGGGAGGGAGGGAGCTGCTATTACTGGAGGTGAGAGGACTCTTGTAGAAGGTTGGGACCACCATTAACTGAGTTTAGATATTTTCCATAAATGAAGTAGTGAGTGTGGAGAGCTAGAAAAGTTCCTAACACATGGGAGACCCTGGATGACATGGCTGCTCTTTTTCTTTTTTAAACTCAGCCTTTCTGGATTTGCCTTGGGAGGTGTGTAGGCATTAACTCACTCATTTTGTTACTCACTTAACCAGTATTTATTGCGCCTTTGCTATTTGTGTGATGATAACTGTGCTGGGCTTGGGTTTATAGTGATGGATAAGGCAGACATGGTCCCCATTTCACTGGGATTACAGTCTAGTTTATAGAAGGACTTCCCAAAGAGTTCCTGGGGAACATATGCTGACAAGTTTTTTTTTCCTACAGGTACTCTTCATGTGCAAGGAATGAAAGCTTAGTTCTCAGTCTCAGTGAAGGGAGACAGTCCTCTAGGGAACGGTGTGTGTGTGTGTGTGTGTGTGTGTGTGGTCATCACAGTGATAGGATCATTCCTGGCATGTGGTTGGGCAGGGGGCAAGAATGCCAGCTATCCAGAAATTCACTATACAGTCTGACACAAGGACTTGTCCTGTGTTCCACATGACTTTTGAATCTCCCATGGGACATTCATTGAAGTGAAAATCTTATTTATAATGACCTGTCTGGAAACTAGTTCCAGTTTATAACGCCAAATTGCAAGGAATTCTGTCTGCATGGCTGTGACCAAAATTTTCACTGTGTTTGCACTAATATATGTTGTACATCGAGCTACAGTACAGCACATATATGAAGGCATGCATTTATGTATCGTTTAAGGTAAGTAATATACTCATTGGGCAGATCAGAATATTTTTATTGACTAGGAGTCTGTAATAGAAAATGTCTAGAAATCTGTGCTCTATAAGAAGGAGCTCTAGGCTCAAAAATCAGAGATCCTGGGTTCAGGATGTAAGTCTGCCATTTGCTGTGTGTGAAGCTTTGTGCAAGTCATTTAGTATTTCTGAGCTCTGCATAGGTCCCAAGGTGGTGCTGAAGATGATTTCTACATACAGAGATAAGCACTTTGATAATTGTAAACATCTACCTGTACATACAGAGTGTCATTGTTCTCTGTATCATTTGATAACAGAAGCAAAGACTTCCTTACTTTGGTGTGTCCTCATCATATAATACAGTATCCTACACATAAAGAATAATTATATACATATAAATGATTCTAAACAGTATTTATGATCATTAGAGTCTTGTAGCTATGTGAATACCTTTCCCTTAATTAGAATGAAGTAGAAATTCCATTGTGATTATTTCATTTCTTCCATCTCAACATAGTTTCCACAAATAAATAAATGTCATGCATTTTGTCCCTACCAAGATGGGACATCTTGGTCTTTGTCACCAATTTTGGAGAAGATAATCAGTTCTACTAAGACAGTAGATGAAAAGGAAAAAAGAGCAATTACCTACTAGCTCCCTGAATCTCTTCCCACCAGAAATGAGAAGATTGAAAGTTTGGTTTGAATCTGAATGTAGACCCCCTGTGGACATTTCAGAGGGCATAGGTTGCTAGGGATGATTTCAATTGTATAGGAAATATTGCATTTTAAAGCTACCATAGCAACCTGGGATTAATTCTGTGTAGTGCGTTCTGTCCTCTGAGTGGCTATTTCTGCTATTTATGGGCTCTTTGAGGTCACTATTTTATCCCCATTACCTGGCACAGTGCCTGATGCTGCTAAATGAATGCTCAACCAACCAATAAATGGTGTGCACTGTGAGCTAAAGTCTGGGGTAGACATTAGGTTCCTTTAGATCAATAACTGGAGTTATTTTAAGAAGGCAGAAAGACAATGGACAGGTTTGGGGAGAAGGAGGTGAAAAGGAATGAGTGATGGGCAGCAGGGAGAACGTTATTTCATTCTTTTCTAAAAAGGCAATTTGGAAGATAAACTTCTTATAGAAGAAAAAAAAGACCTCAAGAGGGAGGTGACATGGAGCTTGGAAGGGCGAGGATACATCAGAGAGGAGACGTTGCTGTGAGCCTGTTTCTCTTGGCTGCCTATCAAGTAGCAATTACCTACCAGCTCCCTGTATCTCTTCCCAACAGAAACAACCTAGTTATCCAAATATGACTCATCCACACCCCCAAACTGACTTTGATAACAAGATACCAGAAGAAGCAGGGGGAAGAATTTTAAAGATTGTATGCATGTTATGACTCTCATCTTTTCTTTCTCATACCAGCCTTGCAGGTATAAGCTGATGTGATTATAGACAGTCTATGGTTCAGCTTTACTTAATTCCTAGGCTCTTTAGATTAATAAGAGTATGACTCAGAAAGCATGGTCATTAAAATGTATTATAATGGAAATTATTTATTTGTGCCATTCCTTGTTATAAGGACATTCCATACTTTCCAGTTGTCAGAGTATAAGCTTTGTTTTTGGAGCTAAAAATAGAGTAGAAATCGACAACATTTAACACACTGAAAAATGAAATGTTCAGTCACAATTTGTTTATTTTCACTTTTTAAAAAGGAAAGGTTATTGAGGTTTAAAACCCCTGTGAACTTTATAGCAAACGTATAACTCAATTAACTTCGACACATTCAGTTGTATTGTAGCTACCAGAAACAAGGTGGAGAACATTTCCATAATTTTGAGAAGTTCCCTTGTACCCCTTTGTGGTGAACAACCTCTGGCAACCTCTGGTCTGTTTCCTAATTTTCCAGCTTGACTTATTTAAGAATATCATATAAACGAGATGCAGCACATTAGCCTTTGAGTCTGGCTCCTTTGACTTAGCTTAATGCTTTTGAATTTTCAGCTTGTGGTTTACAGTAGTTTCTCATCATATGTGGTTTTGCTTTGCATGGTTTCAGTTACCCACAGTGAAGTGAGGTCCAAAAATATTAAATGGTAAATGTCAGAAATAAATAATTTACAACTTTTAAATTGTGTAATGTTCTGAGTAGTGTGATGAAATCTTGTGCTATTCCTTCTGGGGTGAGAATTGCAGTATACACAACCCATCCATTAGTCACTTAGAAGCTCACTTATCAAATTGACTGTTGTGGTATTGCAGGGGTTGTGTTCCTCAAATCCTTATGTTACTTAATAATGGCCCCAAAGTGCAATACTAGTGATGCTGGAAATTTGGATACACTGAAGAGAAGTTGTAAAGGTGAAAATTTATTATAGGTATGTGTGTATAGAAAAAAAACACAGTATGGAGTTCTGTACTAGCAGGCATTCACTGAAAGTCTTGCAATGTACTTCCCTTGGATAAGTGTGGGGAGGAGGCTATTGTTTTGTTTTTATTGTACAGATTAAAAAAAAAAAAAAACTAAGGTTCAGAAGTAACTTCTCTATGTTAACATAATATGTAAATGTAATGCCAGGATATGAAACCCAGGGATCACTGACTTGAAAATTCGTGTTTATAACCATGAGAAGGCACTTTCCCCAATTTCTACTGTCAAGATGCACTCCAGATGGGATATACTGGATGTACCTTTATTTAATCTTAATCAAGCTACCTCCCTGATAAAGGCGATACTAACAAAGATATTCTCTATTATCAAGCAAAATATCAAGTCATCATAAATATCAAGGCCAGTGTGCAAAATGTTAAGGTCTTTAGCAGCATTAGAGAATATTTGGGAGAAACAAGCTTTTTACTATGCAGTATAATTTCACATGGGTGACAAGTTGACTCTGCCAGTTTCACTGTGAACTGCTTAGCAGGATTCTACAACAATTTTAGTATCTGTAAAAATATGTACAGGACTTTAAAAAAATAGCTACAAGACAAAGCTATGTGGTAAAAATAGTGTTATGTGCTATTTAATAATTAAAAAATTTATTTTTCACAAATACCAATGTTCTTGTCAAAATTATTTTTGACAGATTACATTTATTCAACCATTGTACCACAGTATCAGTCAAGAGAGTAATTCTTTATCAGGTACTCACTGTATCTGAGATAATTTAATATAAATGTTTAATGAGGTATTGGAGGATTGAAAAGGTATGAAGATCACTATGTATTGAGGCTTTTCAGGAATGAAGGTTTGGGTTGCCACTCAACTAGATAAAGAATTCTAACCAGCCAAGATCCTGGCTGGAGTAAGGAGGGAAGAATGGACAGAGACAAAGCTTAATACCAAGGACAACTGTCTCATGATAACTTGTCTTGAATCAATGTTATTGGATATGAAAACTTTTATTTCTGCAGGATAAGGACAATGCTCATCTCACATTATGAACAATGCAATCCATCCCAGGGATTTGGTTAACTTTATTAGACAATAATTTCAAAGATCGTGTTTCTGAACAGCAGCCACTCCAGCACTATTACACACAGTAGGAACTCAGTCCTCACCCAGCAATACCTGTTTCAGGGCTTCACAATGAGGCATGTTGGGTCTTCAATGGGGGACTATCTTCTAATAAGAGAAGCTGGTACAAATGTCCACATATAAAGAGGTAGTGAACTACAGTGGAGAGCTTCTCAGATGTGGTAACACTTGGTATCAAGTTGGTTATGGAGCCTGGACTGTAAAGAAGTCCATTCATATTGAAATATGGCTCTTGTAATTGATTTGAGGGTAGTGTATAATGTAGAGGGAATCCCAAATGTCATGCTAACCAGGGTTCCAATCCTGGGAGAAACTGGAGCTCAACTCAAAGGTATTGAGGAAGGTTGCTATTTGGTGGGCATGGGTAATCCAGGAGACCACCAGGGAACACAAGTAGTTTTAGGGGGACATATTAACTCTAGCCTCTTTTTTTCCCCTTATAGTATTACCTAGCAGAGTACTAAGTAAAGCCGGCTGGGTTATTATTGGCTAAGGGATGGCACTGGGCTAACCCTGAAAATACCAGGTCTTTAGTACTGATCCCTGGGGAGGATTGTGGAAAGCAGAGACCTAGAGTTGCCCCTTTGATCACACTGGCATCATCTGATAGACACCAAGTAATTTTGCCGGCCTTGATATTTTACTGGGCTGGTTAAGTTTGGAAAGTATCTTTTAAGCAATACAGCAATTGGAATGAAGTAATATAGGAATAAGGGCAGGCAAATGTGAGTAGACAATCAGAAAATGTGGAATTTCCATTTTTATTTTTTTGGGTCTTATTTGAAATATTTTAAACTTCCAGGACTGAAATAGTTTAAAGCCAAGAGAGATGGGAGCTTACTACATATTGCATATCTTTAAGAAAGTATAAGACTGGGGATTTCTGAACCTTTTTATTCAGTGAGATTGATTAATTTGGTCTGAGCATACCCACAAGATTAAGTAAAGAAAAACTCTGACAAATTCAGATAGTTTGCATCAGTAAGAAAGTTTATTGAAATTCATTAGTAAATGAGAACAGAAAGTTTTTCTTCTTTTTCCATGAAAAAACACTTTCTGGCAAAGTGAAAAGAAGAACTACAGAAATCACAAAACACCTTTTAGACACCTTATTTTCAAGGAGTGAACCTGTTTCCACAGACCATTAAGACAGAAGTGTTGAACATTTTGCCATGCATCTGTTATATAATGGCCTGTGCGAAGGGAGACTCTTTCGTCTTGATGCTACTTATTAGTAGTGCTTCTTGGTTTCTGATTCAACCATAGATGAAAGAACTCTACCATCAGGTGTCACTTCTTCAATAATTGTCTTGATTACTCTGGTTTTGTTAGTATCTGTGAATAATAATAAATAAATTAGAATTTAGGTTAAGCAATTTGTAGGTATCCTTGCTAATAAACATGCAAATATTCAAAAGGAAAAACGATATTGCACTTTTTAAGAAAGGAAAATTCAAATTTTCACATTAAAAATAATCCAATCAATGTTTACTCAAAAGTGCGTTTTGTTAAAAAATGCAAATGAAAACCCTAAGATTTTCATTTTTAAAAACAGCCCTAGAGCTGAAGAAGCACTAAAACCATCACGTAGAGTTAAAACTAATTCTGATTACCCCAGAGATTTTCTGCTGACCTTGGTCCCTTAGATGAGACCTCTCCAGCGGACCCGGAAGAGGAGGATTTGAAGCCTCCGCTTCCGCTCTGGCCTCCGCCGGAGCTGCCACCGCCAAAGCTGCCGCCGAGGCCGCCGCCGCCGCCGGAACTGCCGCCGTGACCACCTCCACCGGAGCTGCCGCCACCGAAGCTACCGCCGTGGCCGCCGCCGGAACTGCCCCCGTAGCTGCCGCCGCCGTAGGATCCGCCTCTGGAACTAAGAGGGGTGAGGGTCCTAAGCAGTGATCTTGTAACAATGGAAAACGGTGGCTCCCTCTCTGGTGATTGTTATTTTAGTAGATAAGCCAAGGTTTTGAGAGAATACAGTACTGCCAAGCACGTGTTTTAAAACCCACTGTTTAAAACAAACTTAACTACACACAGCCCTGAGATTCATTCACTCCTTTTTCGGTACCCTGCCTCCTCCTTACACCTCCCTTCTTCCCATCCTCTGGCATTTCCTTGGGAGTTTGGATAAGCCTTGCTATTCATAATATTGAATGAAAACAATTGGGATTTTTTTTTTTCCCCAGTTTTCCAATTACCTTCCCTCTCCTTCTAGCAGGCTGCGGTAGGTTTGAATTTCATTCTCCAGTCGGATCTTAATATCCAGGAGTTGTTGGTATTCAGCGTTCTGGCACTCGGTTTCAGCTCTAATCTGTTGCAGCTGTTCCTTCAGGGAGGTGATCTGGCCCTGAATCTGTGAGAGCTGCACACAGTAGCGACCTTCCGTTTCTGCCAAGGAGGCTTCCAGGGATTGTTTCTGAAAAGAGGATTTTGTTGTTGCTTAATGACCTCGTTGTTCAATTGGCATACTGAAGCTTATCAAATTATTTAATAAGATACTACTGGAGAAAAAGGGAAATGAATAAAATTAGTGTTTTATGTAATGGCAACATTTCAATCTCAGCACTTCATACTGATACTAATAGTTCTTTTCCTCCATTAGCATAGAGTTCCAGTTTTATTTCTGCTTTCTTATCCTCAGCTCTGTGTTTCTATGATAAAATGGAAGTCATGTCTCAAGACTTAACATACCAGGGCCAGTTGGGACTGTAGTTCAATCTCTAGACCTTGAACCGTGCGTCTCAATTCAGTAATTTCGGATTTGTGGCTGGACATTTGTTCAATGTTGTTATCGATTTCTGTAGTCAGTTCCTTGCTCTGGAATTATAAAAATGGGAAAATATGAGAAACCTCGGACATGACAACAGAACTTACATGGGCTTCACTGTGAAGGGTGGTTGACTTACCTTTTCATTGAACCAGGCTTCAGCATCCTTTCTGTTCTTTTCAGCAAGTTGCTCATATTGGCTTCTCATGTTATTCAGAAGTTCAGTCAGATCAACACCTGGGGCAGCATTCATTTCCACATTCACGTCACCAGTAGATACGTTCTGAAGGTCTCTCATTTCCTGTTTGAGGAACAAAAAAAGATTTAATGACTGCACCATGACCACAATGAACCTTTTGAAAAATTGGGGGAAATATAATTTTGTATCACCTCTTCATGGTTCTTCTTCAGGTACTGCAGCTCTTCAGTCAGGCTCTCGATCTGCATCTCCAGATCAGCCTTGGTGAGGGTCAGCTCGTCCAGCACCCTGTGCAGGCCGTTGATGTCGGCCTCCACGCTTTGTCGCAGGGTTACCTCATTCTCATACCTGCAACAAGCATGATACATATATTGGATACAATTCTTAAGAAGGAGTTGTATGTGGAAAAAGACTTTAAAAAATTTAGAGTTGATTTCATGTCCTTGCAATATTTACCATATACTAACTCACATAGGAAGATTAGCAATTACTTTAAATGCATTTTCTTCCTTTAAAGCTTACCAGGAAGGTAATTCTGAAATTGAAACTTTCTCAGATAATTCCAGTTCTGTCACTTTGAATGAATTCAGGAAAATGTAAATGCTACTATGGCATCTAAAGTCACTATTACAAACAATTGATGTATTTGTATTGATAGTATTGCACATTCAATTAGCTTACTTCATTCTGAAGTCATCAGCTGCCAGCCTGGCATTGTCAATCTGAAGCAGGACGTTGGCGTTGTCCGTTGTTAGGTTGAGGATCAGGAGGAACAGTCATTTAAGAAAAGGTCAGATGCAAATATGGCTTTTATAGTGGCATAGATAAGCTGCATTTTTATGTTGTTCTCTTCCAAAAACTTTTTGTGTGGATTATTTTTAAATATAAAATATTTTAAGCTTACCCACAAACTTAAATTTAAAAACCTATCTTGAAGTTTCTACACTATTCTATTTCTGTGTCATCCCTTTCTGAAAACTAACTATATGTAATCCTATTAATGTATTAGCCTCTTTTATACTTAGTGATTTTTATGTATTTCAACCAACTTTTGACTGGCTCACCCCTGTATTTGTTCCATTTGCTATAAATATTTCTAAATAGATATACTCTGAACTGGTAGGTACAATTCACAGATTCCCTGGAGTTAAGCAATATCCCAATTCCATAAAGGAGACTTCATGGATTTTGCAATGTTGCTATTGAATATGGCTTATTTGTTATCAGTCTTAATAATATTTTTGTTCTTATTCATTTAATATTTTTCAGCTCTTACATTTTTAAATGATCTGGCATATTTAACTGTGGGCTCATTATATGTTCATTAAAATCTAAAATTTCTTGTTAATCTGCATCATGTAAGACAGACAAAACACATGCTGGATGAAGATTGCCATGACCATACCTTCATTCAATTTATCCTTGATGAGACTGGATTTATTTGGAAGCAAGAAAATCACAGTGAACAGCTATATTATACTTAAGATTCATCTACCCATATTACAGGGATAGAATTAAATTTAAAGTTGGATTTTAAAATGCTCCTTACCTGATTTTTCAGTTCTTCAATGGTTTGGTAGTATTTGCTGTAGTCCCGAGGCTCCCACTGGCTTGAGTTGCCATGCTTTTCATACCACTCCTTGATTTTACCTTCCAGCTCATAGTTTGATTCTTCCAGAGCCCGAACTTTGTCAAGGTAGGAAGCCAGCCGGTCATTCAGATTCTGCATGGTTACTTTTTCATTTCCAGAGAGAAGGCCACCATCTCCTCCAAATCCACCACCAAAGCCTCCTCCATAGCCACCTCCACCAAAGCTGCCCCCACCGAAACTGCCACCTCCAAAGCTGCCTCCTCCATAGCCCCCACTTCCATAGCCCCCACTTCCATAGCCCCCACCAAAGCTGCTGCTTCCGAAGCCTCCACCAAAGCTACCTCCACCATAACCTCCTCCTATTCCTCCAAAGCCATCTGAAGAGCCCCCAAAACAGCCTCCACCAGAGCTCCCACGGCTAAAAGAGCCACCACTGAAGCCCCCTGAGCTATATCCTCCACCAAGGGAGCCTTTGCTGCTTGAAATTCTGAGGGATGATCCTCCTCCACCTCCTCCCCTCCACTGCGGGAGGAAGAGTACTGCTTGCTTGAGCTGTATCGAACAGACATGTTGATGCTGTTGAGCTCAGGGAGTGCCTGCTACCAAGGACAGTGGCAAGCCTTTATATACTGAGAGGGTGTGCCTCTCAGATGTTAGGGTTTGCTTACTTGCATGGTTTTCTTTTTGTCAACTTAGCATCTTTGACTCATGATTGCATAAATTATCTTCAGTAATAACCAATACCAATATGTATGCTTTTGAATATGCCCTAAGAAAAAACAGGAGATTTACTATGTTGAAATTGAAAAATGGGTGGAGTTCAGATGAGCATGTTTCATTATTCTTTTTGTCTTTTGAAGAACATTGGGCAACTATTAAAATCCTTTTTCCTCAGCATTAATTAAGTTTGCACAGAATGTTTGCAAAGTTTTGGGGAAAAAAATTTAGCTACAAAATTATGGTTAAAATAAGATTTAAATAATTTATGCTTTAAACTGTTTTAATTAATTGGAACAACAAGTAGCATGAAGACTACCAGAATCATGCTATAGTAAGAATATCTTGTAAAAACCTTTAACCAACCAAAAAGAAAATAAAAACATATGGAAATAATTTAATTAGCATCCAAGAGTTGCTGCATATAAGAAGTAAAAGCCTAAAAAGCACAATTTAGGAAACTATATGTATGTGTGTGTGTTAGGGAATCTTTTATTTGGAGAGTGAAAATATATTAATATATATTTTTAAATTTTTTTAATTGTACATGGATATAATACCTTTACTTTATTTATTTGTATGTGGTGCTGAGAATCAAACCCAGGGCCTTGCATGTGCTAGGCGAGCACTCTACCACTGAGCCACAACCCCAGCCCATATATTAATATTTTGTCTAAAATATTGGAAGTAAATATTGATTGAGAAATTTAAAATTTAATGATTTCATTGTTTTTAACATTAAAAAATCTGAAATATGTAGGGTAGAAACTGGTCACACCAGAAATGCCAATCAAGTGATTTTAGAGTGGGAAATTTGTATCATGTATCTGCCAACCTGGGGCTGAGTTTCTACTAGGTAGGCAATCAATCAGTCATGCTTATCTAATGCAGCCCTAATAAAATTTCTGCACATGGAGACTTGGGTCAACTTGCTTGGTTGGCAATACTCTCTCTATATAGTCATATATATCAACACTGAGAAGGTACCATATCCTGAGACATTTGGAACCCTCCGTGTCCTTGCCTTACAATAAACTATAACCACGAGTATGATAGCCAAAAAAAATCTGAAATATGACATAATCCTGGGTTATTTTGTTTCTAAATTCCTCATAATTAAATTTTTTTAATGAAGACTAGCATACAGAAATTCTTAGCACAAGAACCAAAAAATCTAATCTCAATACTAATTTCTAGTACCTTACAATAAGTTTTGATTGACCAGAAAAAGAGAATTTAGATACGGTAGTTTACAAGTAAATATTTGCTTGCAAAAATATATATCCATGGTAAAGAGTACTTGCTTAAAAAGTTATGAACTATAGTTGTATGTTTCTTAATAAACAAAACATTTTCTTAGGTGTACTGTTTACAGAATCTGGTATAACAGTTTGTCTAGTGAAGTATTTAATTGAAACTTTATTAATGCATGATATGAAATTTTGTAATGCTTTTTGTGATACTATAATGTAAAATACTCTGGAACAAACTGCTGAGGATAGAGATGGTGGTTATCATCTGTAATTTGTATCTCAGGAAGCTAAAGCTGAGAGAGGTGATGATTTTTTTCCTAAAGGCATGTAATAGATGGTTGAACTGATTATAAGTTTGGTTCCTTGACTTTGACTTTCTTAGTATATCAATGTGTATATGTATTCTCAGTTGTGGTGTATTTGGTCTGATAGAACTGAATGTCTCTAATTCTTACCATGAACTTCTCCCCATGGAAACAAAATAAAACAGGAATAACTTGAGAAGCTTGAAGATATTGAAAGAATAGGGATTTGGCACTCATTATTATATTGAGAATTGCCTTTTTAAATTAAATTTATAGCTGTATCTTCAAGTTTATGATCTAAAGAAATAGTTTCTGCAGGGAAAGGGAATGTGGTTGAGAGCATTAATGAAGAGTTGATTGTTAGAGTGGAGATTACTACCCAACAAATTGCAACTCCTCCAACTTGTTGGTACATGGTGCAGGTGGAATTTAAGCTGAGCGTTGGGAAGGATAAGTGGGGTTTTTCAATGTGTGCAACATAATTGAGAGAACTGTTCTGGGAAGTGGGGACTGTGAATATGCCAAGCTGGTAGAGACTCCAAATGGACCAGTTTGGCTGGAACAGATTGTTCATATTCGTCAATGTATTCATTCCTTCAACAGGTTTTATTGAGCACATGCAATTTGACCTGGGTTTACATAGGTGACTAAGATATAGTTCTTGCTCCTTGAGGAGTTCATAGTCAACCTGGAGAGGCAAACAAACATACATATGAATCAGGGATAATAATACAGAGTCATCTAGGCTACATCTGAGGCATGGGTAGGGGGCTGAGGGAATGCAGAATGGCATTCCATCAATCTGGTGAAAGGAGACAGGCAGGGAAAGGAGGTGTACACTTGATGGATTCTATGTCCTCCTTCTCTCCAAAGTAGGAATAATAACTTTTGCTTAGCCTATAGAGTTATACTGGGGATCAAATGAGTTTAATTAATATAAAACATTTAAAACAGTGGTTGTCATACATAGAATAAGAGCTTAATAAATGGTTTTGTTCTCATTATTACTTTTACTGTAATCTCTGTTTCTTAGAGTCTGACCACTGTCCAATCCACAGTCAGCCTGCAAAATATGAATGAATGAAAGGATAGAGTTGGAAGTTGGAAAATGGCCAGTGAGGAGGAAAACATGGCTTTGCAGGAGAGTAAGGGCCAGGGGAAGCTGTTGAGTCTGACTGCTATGTAATGAACTACACCATCCGTTTTTCACTGGATGATACTTTAATTTCTGACTTCATTCTTTTTTTCCTGCACCCACCAAGTCACCATTTTTTGTTGCTTTGGCCATATCTGATGTATTTCTTTCTTTCTCTAATATCACTGCAAACCCCTAATCCGGCTTTCACCACTTCTCTCAGGATTACTTCACCAGCTTCTGAAGTATTTTTTTTTTTTTTTTTTTGGCTCATCACTATGTCAGTTAAGTTCTATCCTGTTCACTGTGGCATGATTAGTAATGTTCTTAAAAAAGTATTGTCATCACTTCACCAGCATTCTCAAGCCTCTGTGGATGGATTAAGTCTTTTCTATAATGTTGCTTGCTCGTCCAACCTCATGCCCCTGCGGTAAGGGTGGTAGAGTGGAAGGAGTGCTGCATTCTCCTCAGGAGGTGATTATGTGGCCTTGAGCAAGACACTCAGCCTTTCTGTGTCTCAGTTTATTGTCCCATAAAATATGGATAATACTAATATTAAATATTAAAATATATATGATGATAATAAATAATTATAATCTGTGATCCAAGGGAAAATGTTAGCATTTCCTTAAAAAAAACCCTTTAATTATAAGCAGACCTTTCTTTTCGCTCTGGACCAAGACATTATGCTTTGTTCCATTTAGGACCTTTGTTGCTCTTGGTGAGGAGTGCCTTTTTTACCTTTCGCTGGCTTATTCAAATCATTCTACCTGAGCTTCAAACTCAAGCTTAAATGTCATCTCCTTCATGAGATTTCTCACCATTAGTCTACTTCATGGCCATCTCTTTCTTCCCATTTCCTGTGTTGTACATCTGATTATTTTATAATATGTTATAATACTCTGGCTTCATTATTGTTCCTAATGCAACATGGTACTTAACTTCTTCCATAGAAGGGAGGGTGCCTTATAGTCTTCCTGTACTGCTGGGTACTCAGTGTTTTCTGAATATTTTCATATCACTTTATGCCTTTTCCCACTTTTTTCTTCACCTTTATTTTGTTCTCTCAACTTTTGTCCTATATATTTTGCTATTGCCAAAAATTTAAACAAAGACTGGTTGGAGACAACTAACTTAATTTTGCTTTGAAAGAAATGATGCTTTTAGAATTGAGGATATTGTGTAAAAATGCTAAGAAATCTAAGATTCTACATAGGAATTTTGAGATAGCTTAAAGAATATAAAATATATACCTAGAATAAATGTACTTTATATATGTAATGTTTCGTAAAGAAAACATTTTGACTTTCACTTTTTCTTCTTCATTAATGGTTATTTTTTTGGCCATGAAGTTACTGAGATGATCTTGAGGCTAGTAAACCATTAAAATCTGTGGTTCTAATCTAAAATTTGATTTTCATATATTAGGAGAATAGAAAGTTCCGGTTGGGTTTCTGGTTAGCTAGCCTATAAGTATGATGTAATTTAAGGATTAAATATAACACGACTTAACTTTTAAACTTCGTTGACCTGTCATAGGTTTCTGTTTTTGGTTAAGTTCATTCTGTGAAAGACAATTTCTCAATACAAATAACCTGCATTAGGAGAAGTTATTGATATAGAATAGAAAGCAGAAATATAATACTCTTTTTAGTTTTCATATAAGATAGTAAAAACTGAAAGTACTAAACCAACCAACCAATCAAACTCTACAGACCCCAGTGTTAAATATTGAAATTAAACATTGTCAAAAATTCAGTGGCTATTTCTCCTGCCTCATAAATTTAAAAAAATTCCTTTAGGTCCAGTTGTGTTTTTCATCCAAATCAATAATTTCACGGATGGCTGCGTGTGGACCATTGGCACGTTTGGATATAACTTCTTGTTAAGTTTTAGCTAGGGAGTTTGGGCCAATCTAAATAGAATGGAGAAAATTTTAGATTAGAAATGGTGCACACTGAGGTTAAAGTTCATAGAGAAAGTAATAATCCCCTACTCTGATGACTTTAAGTGAATATATGTGAGATATATATATATACATTTAAGGGAAAAGTCTTATGAAGTTAAATTAATGTCTTAATTTTATTGTTTAGAGATTTTAAAAAATGCTTCATAACAAATGAAACTCCTTCTTTGAATCACTTTGGGAGAGGTTGGAATTGCAGAGGAAAAGATTTAAATCATTATTTAAATGTAACATATGGTAAAGGGGAAATTTATCATAATCTTTTTGGCTCCTCAGGGCTGATGGTTGATAATGCCCAAAGACCATTTAATTTTTTTGGATTACACAAATTTGCAGATAACATTGCAAAGTTAGTTCTAAGATTGAGTTTATAGAGCTATTCAGACTTTTTTATGATCCAGGGCCTGTGCTAAGCATTTACCTGCATTTTTCTCATTAAATCCTGATATCAGCTTTATGAGGTAGCTTTTTAAAACAGTTATTAAAGTAAGTGATTTGCCCCAAATTATTCTATAAAGGGGCTCCACTGGGATTTGAACACAGGTATATCTTCTGAGCCTTTGCTTTATTTAGTACAATGACTCTTTCGAAGTAACCTGATATTGTATTTTCCAGCATTGTGACTTAGAAAATTATTAAGTACATAAGGGATTTTATTTCCCTTTTCAGAGTGGACAAGCTTTCTTTATTATCATTGTTTTGTGATTAAAAACACTCTAATATAAAAAGAAAAAGAACTAATGAGACTAGATTTCCTGCCCTTGAAGAGGTTAGGCATGTAGGTCTTGCCTGTACCCAGCCTAGACTCTGCCCCAACTTCCTGAGGGTTCCTTTTGCTTGGATTTCTGGAGGTTCCTAACTTTGTCAGGATTGTCCTTAGTCCCAGCATCGTCATTAAAATAAATCACAGCAATTAGCCCCATGCATAACTGCTCTGTTAATCCTTTTATGCAACTGGCTTTTCCAGGTGCTGGTAATACCAGTTATGGAGATTAATCCCTTTTCATCAGGTTTTTACTCTAAGTCCTAGGGAATACAATGGTGAACTCATGATATATGTCTGAATTAATTCAATAGGTTCTATTGCTTTGGAATTCTCCAACTTCCATATTCAAAAGCTATCAAACTTTTTTGTGTCTTTCACAGATATTATCAATATTTCCCATATTGATCATTTTGGTTAAATGTGGAGCTAAGTAGAATTTTCTGGTCTTAAAACGTAGATAAATAAGTGAATATTTATAGAGTTATAAGATGTTAGGCTTTTTAAATTAATTAATTGGCTAGTTAATTGAAAATTTTTTTCAAGAATGAAGACCCCACAGTCTATATTGGGATGGATTGTTACATTCTATCACATTGATACCACCAAGGTGCTCTAAGCAGAAGAATAGCATGAATAACAAGAACTTTCATTACTAATGTTTATTTAACATTTGTTGTGCCAAAAATTGTGTTAAGGGCTTTATGTACATTTTCTCATGTAACCCACTTTATTCTGTAAACCAGATACTATCCCTTGTATACAGAGGAGGGAATTAACACTTAATAGTGGTTATAGGGTATACACAGAGTAAGACAACTAATAAGTTAGTAGCCAAGCCAGAATTCACACCAGATTGTCTGTCTCTAGATCTTACATTCTTTACCATGATCTTTCACTGATGGATATTTAATTAGACTTGGATTTGTGGTTTTAAAGGCCGTCCAGAAATGCAAATAACAGTGGTATGGGTGGAATCTGTTATTATAGCAGGTCTGTTTTAGTATAGGCTGACATTTTCTATGTATAAATGAACTAAATGGAATTTTAAGGTAAAAATTTAAAGAATGTTTTTCTTTGTTGAGCTTATTTTTATGTGCCCTTCAATCTTATGGGACTCTCACTGGCCCTGGTTTTAATAAATGTCATGCATGCCTCATGATCAGAGGTCCTTTCAGGTGCAGTATCCGAGCATGCATTGATCCTAGATATCTATGCAGACTTGAAACTGGATAGAGTTGCTTTTGGACAAGATGGTAAAGCTGATAGTTTGTCACTGGTGTCTCCAACTCTATTTTTTCTTCCTCTTCTCTAGGTTGAACTATGTCTGCATTTCTTGGAGCTATGACTTTTTGTCTTTAACTTCTTTTTTTCTCTGTCTAGGGAGGATATATGATATTGTTCATCCATACTAATAGAAACGTAACCACCGTATGTTGTTTCGAGAACCTTGGTATTTGCATTTTGAGTTTTCCTTTTAATTGTGAAATGAGAGATTGTTCCTTATGTTAGGAATTTCAGTTCTTGGTAAGAAAAAGGAGAGAAATTATTTTGGGCATAAATCTGCTGAAATTACACTTGGCCCACTTAAAAAGCCATCCTTAAACAAAAATGTAATTTAGTCTTTCTATTATTATTTATAATGCATGTGGTGGAGTACACTGAAGAAAAGGTACAAGTATCTCACGTTTACCCTCTTTTTACTCTATAGTCAGATACTTTCTGCTTCACTATCCACAGCTCAAGAGTTCTGTTCCTGTAGTCTCCTCAGCATTTTAGGAAGTTGCCTCCTCTTCAGAATTTCCCCCCTCCCTCCCCCTCCTTTCTTTCCTTCCTTCCTTCCCCTCCCTCCCTCCCTCCCTCCCTGCCTTCCTTCCTTCCTTTCTTTATTTTTGGTATGGAGCATTGAACCTAGGATTGCTTCACCACTGAACTACATTCCAGCCCTGCAGCCCCCATTTAAAAAAAAAAAATATTTTGAGACAGGTTCTCACTGAGTTGCTTAAGGTCTTGCTAAGTTCCTGAGGTTAGCCTCAAAATTGAAATCTTCCTGCCTCAGCCCCCTGAGTTGCTGGGATTAAAGGTGTGCACCACCACACTTAGCTCTCTGAAAGCTTTTGAGGATGTTATCCCTGATCAACTCAGCCCTAGGTGCTCAATTCATTTGTTTGTGCCTTTTATTGGTAAGGGGAAGACTTCCTCAGTGGGTCCCCTCTTTGGGATCGATCTATCTCTCTTGAAAATATTTCACCTTTTGTCTCCATGACTCGATTTTCCATCTACTTTTGTCTTTTGGCTGACTCCTCATTCCCCTCTTTTTCTTATTTGAGGTCCTTTTTGTGTTGTGTTCCCAGATAGCCATTTTGTTCCTCAGTAGCTTCCCCTTTCCTTCAATGCTTTGCCATCCCCTGGCCTCTCTTTTCTTCTCACCCATCATACCCTTCCTTTCCTTCTCCTTCTCATCTACTCCACTCCATCCCATATTAATCAAAGGCCCATTCTTTGCCTTTGAGACTCCGACAAGGTGGGCTTCAGGTTGGAGTTGGAGATGTGCTGGGGAAATGCCCCAGTTACACAGCTGATGGGAAGGCATAAACCCTGCTGTGTTCCAGGGACATGGTGACGAAGGACCCAAACTAAATGCATCAAGACGCAGCTGACCTACATTTAAGACCTTGAAATAAGTGATAGATACCCTATGTTTGGAGAAGAGAGGAGCCTGCGGGGCTGGCTGGAAAAAACCAATCCAGCAGAACCTATCTTGTAGAAGAGAAAACTATCATGTCTGTAGATCTGGAAGAGGCCCAATCGCATGTATACCTGTCAACACACGTGTATCGTGTTGGCATTGTATGCCATCTATGAGCTGTGTAAGGACAAATTTGTGAACTTTTATAAAGGCATGTGAGCTGGAAACTCTGATTCTCTACTTTTTCTAAAACTCTCTGGGTGAATTGCAACCTGTACTACGTGTGAAACTGTCATACACAGCCAAGGTGAGCAATTTTCCCAAGTGGAGGAAAAGTTACTGCTCCTACTGGATTACCTTTTCCAGGTGTCTGTGCACCTAACTGACTAAATATGCTACAGACTGTAGAACGTTGGGAATTTATAAATGACCTGATATGCAAATAGAGCAGAAGTCATAGATATTTACTTCTATCTTGTTCCCAATCCATTAGATACTAACTTAGATTTAAACTTGATTCCTTCAGAAATACAGTTGGATCAGTTATTGAATAGTACTTCTGTTCCTGTCTTTGAATAGCATTTTTCAGATGGGTCACACTTAAATCAATCTTTCTGGCAAAAAATGAAAGAACCTTGAGTTTTATTGTATCTCAGTGGTGGTGAAATCAGTCTTTAACAAACAGTTAATGTAAGAACTGTGCACATAATAAATAGACCTAGGATTCCAGCTGGCATGGTGTCTGATTTTAGATTGAATGACAACCAGCTATGGTATTTTCTGTTTTCAAGGGATGGTGGGGGGGAGAGTCACAGAAATGGAAATGTAGGGTTTTTTTCTTTTTTTTAAAAAAAGATGCTATTTAAAATAGTCTTGAGCGTGAAGTGCCCTATTTTTGGATTTAGGTCATTTGACATGCTTTTTTAAGATGAAAAAAAAAAAAAAAAACAGACCAGGGGTAGCTGCATTGGAGGTTAACATCAGGAGGACTCTGCCCAGTGTGGGAACTTGTTTTTCTACTGCCTTGGCTGCTACACAGGCAGCTCAGTGACTCTGCCTCTTCCCTAGCCCCTCTGAGAACACCATCTTCCAGACTGGGGAGCAGAATAGAAACCAAATGAGTCTTCCCACTTCAGGTACAGCTCTGTGTTTTATTTCCTCATTACTCATGCCAGTAGACAGGAAGCTTCAGATGCTAGACCATAGCTCTGCCCTTAAACCCCCTCTCTCTCATTCCCTACTTCACTTTCTTAGGCAGAAGTCCTGACAGGGATCTGGCCCCAAGGATTATAAAGATATTTGCTTCTTTTTACTCATCTTCCAGTATTTCATCAGCAAGGGATGCTGGGACATTGTGAGTGAGAGCAGGACAGAAACCTTGAGAAATAAGGGGGTCCTTTGGCTGTGCACATTGGATGCTAAGATTCACGTGCTGGGGTGTGCCCTCCTCAGACAACACTGCTTCTTACACCTTCACTCACCAGCTCACCACAGGGGAGTTCACATGTTTCAACAGCCGTAACACATGTTCCATCCCAATAAGAGACACCAGATTTCCACTAGGCCTTTTAATATCAATCCACCTTAGATCTCTTCTGTTACATCTGTCATATGTTTTTAATATCTCAATATATACAAAGTCATCTTATTTTTTAAATCTCTACCAGGTAGATGTTTGTATATTAATACCTTTAGTTATTATTTGAGAACCTCATTTATCTCAAGTAACCTAATCGGGAGCAACTTAAAGTGTGAAGCTCTTTTAAATGTCACTCAGATGTAATAAAGGTGTTCAACGGTGGATTTACCAGTAGGAATTTGATCTGTTTTGAATTTTCTGTCTACTCTGTTATTGTTGATCATTTCCAGGGTTTCACCTCATGTACCTTAGGTATTGAATACAGATCTGTAAAAATTGGTGTGAATATAAACAGGTAGAAAGGAAGGCAGAGTGTCGGGGAAATGCTCAAAGATCTCCAGCCACCAACAGGCCTCAGAGAAAACTCTTTAACAATTAGCTAGCCCTTGTTAGTCACACAGAAGATTTCACTCACTTGGTAGCTAGTGGGCTCAGACACAACTTTTGAAGTACCTTCCAAGTAGGGGTGTCATATCAATCCTTTCAGAAGGCTATCTCCAGGCTCCATTCTTTTAATATCAATCAAGGACCCACAATCATGTTTGTCTAAGCCATTAACTTTTACTTATATTTTAATCTTTGTCCTCTTTCCCAGTAGATTACTTTTTCTTAAAGTGACAAGGAGCCGTCAATTGGCTTGGTGTCGTGGCATTTCTGTATCCTCCTCCCTTCTGCTAGTGATGGTCTAAAATTTGGGGGCCAATGGCTATATGCTGGACCGGTAGTCAGTGACGGGTATGATCCAATTGCAGTGGTATCAACCTAAGACAGGAGGCTGACGCCTAAAGGTCAGTTTTCCGATGACGGGTAAGAACCATATGTTGAATTGGACAACCTACCAGGCACGGTCCTTAAGCCACATTAACCTCACTCCCCCACTGGCACCAAGGCCAAATTTGGGGGCCAACAGAGGTGAGGCAAAGAACCTCACCCCCCTACTGGTGCATAGACCTATCCACAAGTATGGCTGTATGCTGGACCGGTAGT
Organism: Marmota monax; assembly: GCF_021218885.2. Classification (NCBI taxonomy): domain Eukaryota; kingdom Metazoa; phylum Chordata; class Mammalia; order Rodentia; family Sciuridae; genus Marmota; species Marmota monax. Next base: position 41,101 of record NW_026692077.1, read on the forward strand.
CAGTGACGGGTATGATTCAATTGCAGTGGTATCAACCTAAGACAGGAGGCTGACGCCTAAAGGTCAGTTTTCCGATGACGGGTAAGAACCATATGTTGAATTGGACAACCTACCAGGCACGGTCCTTAAGCCACATTGCTTGTTGTTTAATTAATCAGAAGGGGGGAGATGCTGGGAGCCATTAGCCAAGTAAGTAGGTATGACAGTTTCCTTGCCAGCGTACCCCATGTTGCAGTGACATTGAATGTAGGTGACCTTGCTCAAGGACCAGGGCGGATTAGGGTGTTCCGGTTTAAGATATCGTGTTTAGGGCGTTCCCAGTTTAGGTTCCAGGTTTAAGGTTTAAGATTATTCCTCCTGGGAATAGGGCCTATCCTGCTGCCTGAGTTCCCCTTGAGTTCTCACGGGATTCAGACAATATATTTTGGGAGACAGAAGCCCAGTGGGTGTGGATTTGGGCAGAGAACGTGGATTTCCCCAGAACGTGATTGTAGACGGCTGGTGTGAGTTCGGGAATAAAGAGTTGCTGTTTGAATCTACAAGCTGTGTGGTGGCTCGTGATTGTGTGCCCAGCCAGACACACTGCGGCATTTGTGCCCAGCCAGACTGTGGCATTGACAAGATCTGCGGTCATGTTTTTATTCATTTAACATGTAATTATTGACTAACCTGAGCTGGACTGAGTTCTGTGCTGGAGGTAGATCTTTGACAAGGCCAAGCTTCTTCTACCTTCCTGCATGTTAGGTTATACTGAGGGAAGATAGTTCACCCTCCCCATACACACAGAGATTAATAAAATGAAATAATACCGATTATTAGTATTGTGAAGGAAGTTAATGAAGGATGAAGAGACGAAACTGGATCAGAGCAAGTTAAGTATGAGGATGAGGAGAACTCTGTGGAAGAGTGTTATAGTTCAGGATTGAGAAATGAGAAGGCCAACTGTAGAAGGAAGGTGGGGAGAGAATTCCAAAATCAAGGGGCCCGTGTGTGCAATGGTCCCACGTGAGAAAGAGCTTAGTCTGACAGATGGTAAAAAAAAAAAAAAAAAAAAAAACGAAAAACAGTTGTCATATTACAAGTGTGAAGAGCTGAGCAGTGGGCCTCTGAGATAGTAGAAGTGTGCTTGGGTTTTATTTCTAGGGCAATGCAGAGCTATTAGTGGGCTTTAAGTGGAGAAGAAACCAATGTGCTGGCTTTGAGACAAGAAGGCTGCTGCCAGGAGAATTGCCCGAGAGGGAGAGGCTCCCAGGTTGAAGACTGATGTCTCAGTGTTGGGCAGGGGTGACTGGAGTGTCACTGAGAATAGCAGCAGCAGATGTTGCTAAATCCACACATTGGGCGGGATTGAAAGAGGAAAGGTCTCTATTCAGCAACAGAGGAGATACTTCTGTGGGGTCCAGTTTGTGTGAGTGGGGAGTAGGTTGGCCATTAGAGCTACATCTGCCCTTGTTAGGTTGGAGCCTTGTTTCATAAAGGGTACAATGCATAGGCAGCTCTTCTGGCAAGATAATATAATAACATAATGGTTATATTACACAGTGAGATTATATGTCTCTGGATTTTGATATTGGTTAAAATTATGTATATGAAATGTGCACACTTATGCAATATGGTTGTGTTTTAGGCTAGAGCTTCTTGGTTCCCTATCAAGTCATTTAGGGAGAGAAAAAAAAAATTTTGACAATATGGGTGTCCCAGTCTTTTTTCTGTTCCTACACAAAACACCAGAGGCTAGTGATGTGTAAGAGATTAATTTTACTAACAGTTCTGGAAGTCCAGGAACATGATATGACAAGGAGTCAGCCTCTGGTGAGGGCCTGGTGCTATAACATACCATGGCAGAGAAGTGAAGGGTAGGAAGCAATCACGTGTGAAAGGAGCATGTGTGCAGGGAATCAACAGAGAGGTTCCAGGCTCACTTTATAACAACCCACTCTGGTGGAAACTTATCCAATCCTGTGAGACCTGAAAGATCTAATCCAGTTTCCAGAGAATTAACCTATTCTCTTGGGAAAAAAAAAAAAAAAAACTATTTATTCATTCAAGAGGATGGTGCCCTCCATGAGCTAATCACCTCCCACTGAGCCCCACCTCTTTAATGTCCCACCACACCTCAGTCTAACTCTGTTGGAGACCCTGATTCTAACACAGGAAGCTTTAGGGAACAGATCACACCCAAACCACAGCAATGGGTGTTACTTTAATGTCTTTGTATAATTTTGTTACTTACAGAAGTCACATGCCCAACCTGTATAAAAATGTAGGAGATGAATTGATAAGAGAATGTGATGTATAATATGTAACTCAAGGGACATGCTGTCTGAGTTCCATTCTCAGACCCACATTAGTTACCTCTGTGAGCACCCACGATATAATGCAGATAACAATGGTGCCTACTTTTAATAGAGTTGGTGTAATCCCATGATCACATCCAACCTTCAGCCTGATGCCTGCAGTATGTAAGGAAATAGTAAATGTTAACTGACTGTGGTAATTTCAGCATTAGAAAGTAATCTAGACTTGCTTTTGTTTTCCTCTCTTGTTTTACAGAGGAGAAAGCCTTAGCCTTGTATTTCATGAAATATGTCAACTCAGCTTGTTAGAGATAGTCCCAGACTTGGGGTACTCTTTTCTTTAAACCCTCAGTGACTGCTCTGCAGAATTCCTTTTCCTTAGAAGAATGACATGTCACCACATGCTAAGACTGAATTTGGATGCTGTAGGGTGGGGTGGGAGGGATTGAGATATCTGGAAAGAGAGAGAATACCACCCTCCCAAATGCAGAATACTGGTAAGATAAAGAAAATCAGAGACATGTGGAGTATGAAATGGATAAGAAGATGCCTATCTTTGGATTGAAAATCTGAGATTTGTTAGGAAGATGAATCGGCTAAGAATCCAAAGCTAAGTATTATCTACAAAAATACTTAATAATAAATTAGACATCACTAAGACACAAATTCAAGAATGGGCTGCTTCCAGAGGGTCTTAAAATCTCTGTAACTTTAATTTGATAACAAAGAAAACTTTGGGATGAGAAAAACCATCACGAAGGGTGAATGAGACATAGCAGAAATACTCAAAATGTCAAACATTTCACTTAAGTAGAATTAGAGCATCTCCTGGGACTTCATGTGTGTGTAATGTTTCTCAGAAGGAAAATAATTATATTCAGGTTTATTGAGGGCCTGAGAACGTGGGTATTAAGAATGGGGTCATGCAGTCTGCGAACCTTTTTTTTTTTTTTTTTTCCAAAAAGCCTTTGGCAAATAGAGACAGCAGAGAGTCCTGCATCCTTATACCCATAGAACACATTCATTGAAATTATTCAAAGGAAACTCTGTAGAAAGCTCAGCTAGGAACATAAATTGATGTCACATTTAGAAAGAAGAAAAACGGGTGGGAAAGGATAGAGTAACTGGAAAGGTTTCAAATCAATGAACAATCCAAATGGCAAAGAATTCTATTGCTAAAAACAGTCTAAAGCAATTCATGTAGGTATCTTTCCAGCAAATGAGTGTCTACTAAGTACAAATAACTGTTAAGAGTTCTGAAAAACATAGATGTGGAGAAACCATGAATCTTACCCCCAAAGAGCTCAGAGTTCAGTCAGAAAGATGACAATCATGCCTCCACCCATTTATATGTGGGGTGTTCATTAAGCATGCATGAAACAGACTACACTTTCTCCACATCCAACCTTGATCACAGACACTGCACATCAACCCTGCCCTCTTTCCACTCAATTGTCCATTACTCTGCAACCAGTTGCATCCAGATTATCATCTTTTGTACATTTCTGTCATTTCTTATCTCAAAGTTTTAAGATTCCTTGAGCATTCTGTTTTATATTTCTCATAACACCTAGGAAAGCAGCTTACACTTAACAGGCAAGATAAATGATTCTCTTTGTTTGAGTCAATACTAAAATAAAACCTAATCTGTAAAACTACATTATTTTTCAGTCAATGAAAGATACCAAAATCTGATCAGATTTCTAATTCAAGGAGTTCTGAGGAAAGGAGTTTGGGGGGACCTAGAGAGAACTTCAGTTTTAAGAAGAACTTCTTTCATGAGACAGAGAATTAGAGCCATAGAGTATCAGGAGGGGAGACCTGGAGAAGGGACATAACTGAGAGAGTCACAGGTTTTGTTTCATAGTGGCAGGGCTGGGACAAGGATACAGCCACTGTGACTTGAGATGAGGAGTGAAGTGTAGGGGCAGTAAGTTATTTTATCAGGATAGACATGAATCAGACAAAATGAAGGCCTGAAATATGAACCATCTTCTACAAACAACATTTTAAAAATGAAAAACCACTAAACCAATATTAATTTTCTACCAGCTTTTAAAGGGTGGAGAATCCCCTACGAAGACAGGGTATATGTTTGCACATGATTTGAAGGCTTGGGAAGAAAAGCACAGCTTGGCCCCACAGTGCAGCAAGTTCAATGATTCAAATATTCTGGCAACCCCAATACCTGATGAGAGGGGCCAGAAGGTGGAAGATCTTCATGGGCATGAGGTCAACTAAGTTTCAAATGATTGGTTCTTGAACCAGAAAGAGCGCACCAGAATAACTGGTATTTTATTTAGAAATCCACACTCCTGGAAGATGATGTGTTTTCTGGCCCTCTGAAAGATGATTATTTACACTGGGGCATGAGGCCTAGAAGCTCTTTCCAACTCTGCACACACTGCCTCTTACAGAAGCATGGCTGCCATAGAGGATTCTAGCTCTAGACCAGCTCTACTTGCCTATGCCCTTGTTGTTTATATACACATATTTAACTATTTACATGTTACTTTTTACCACATGGCTAGGATTGGTTGTGAATTTTGCACCGTTTAATATGAGAAAAAAAAGTATTTTACAAGCACTGATGAGAAGCCAATATTAGAAAATAAAATTTGCCAGTCGCTTGAGGCAAGACAGATTTACTCTCCGCCGCCCTCAGTAGGAGCAGAGGTCTGTGATGGGGCTTCATCCCTGGGAGAAGAACAAAGCCAAGGTTGTTACTCTTGAAAGGAGCAATTAAGCTTTTCCTTACCTCTTCACTTGAGAATTTTATATCACCCCCCAGTCACTTACCCAGCATCCTTATTGAAAATCTCATCCTCATCAGAGGAGTCCTTGTCATGTAGCTTCTGTGCCATGTTTTTCTTACGTGTGGCATTGAGAGGTCTGTACGTATCTCTACGCCAAAGTGGCCGCCTTAACCAGAAAAAGCCCTCCTAGAAAACAGAAAGTGGAACATTAATTCTGCTTCCCGCTGCCTTCCCTGGCCACAGCACTGGGTTCTCTTCAGATTTACCTGATTTTCACTTTCCATTGAGCTTCTCCTACACAGAAACCCAAAACAGCTCCTGGGGGGAAACACATGCACAAGACAATTAGTGATGGATGCCATTTTTCATGTCTTTTTGTAATGTGCACCTTTGGTCTTTTTAGGACAAAGCCTATACCTTAGTTCATAAGCACAATGAGCAAAATCATGCTAGACCTGGGGTCCTAAAAACAATTCCCTGCATGCTGGGCTACCAGAACTCTCTATGTATGTTCCCAAAGAGCCACATGAGCATAGGCAGGATTAGCAACTCTGCTTACCCTCTTGGCTAAGTACCTTGTACAGTACACAACCATACTGGGCTGAAGTGTTTTACTCTCTCCAGAGCCTTTCACATCAGTCCTCTTTGGACTTAAATCTCAACATGTATCATCATTTTGGGGTGGGGAGCAGGGTGGCTCTTGAGGGAGAAGGTGTTTCTATTTCCTAGCTGCTTTATCCTACAAGTTGAATTACATCAAGTAAATACCAAAGTCCAATTAGTAAAGTTGTCTAGCTCACTGATTTCCATATTGCAGGCTGTCACTTATGATTGAGTTGTAAAATCAGTTTAGACATATACATAACAAAAAACAATAGGAAAAAAAACCTGTGCATTGTTTCAAACATTGCTGATGTTTACATTGAAATGTGTCTACTAATTCACAATATCAAATGTTGCTCACAGCCCAAGTGTGGGTATAATTAATGGAGAAGTACCTAGCTGGAAAGGAACCATTTTCTGACACTAACTGTGACCACAGGGTAAGATATTTTCCCTTTCTTATTCTCCGTTTCTTATTATAAAAGGAAGAGACAAACTACTATTTCTAAGCTCCCTGTTAAAATTCTATGAAATCTAGGTAAAAGGAATAGAGAGTGGGGGTGAGAAGGTGACCAGTAAGGCAAGAAGGTAAAGTTTTCCTACCACCTGGAGGAAGGACTCATACATTCTACTTCTACTTCCGCCAGCCTGGAAGGGGAATAGCACAGCATGCTAATGACCCAAGGTCTTCCCTGTCCCTGAAAGCCTCAAAGAAGGGCTCCAGCTGAGTCTGATGCACGTGAACAGTGGGAGCAGGCACAGCCCAAACCTCTTGCCCTCCACTCTCTTTCCTTAAGGACTGGAGACAGCAGATGCATCCCTGCTAGTGCCTTTGACCTCAGCAGGCTGGGAAACTAGTTTTCCTGGAGCCAGGGGAGACATGAGAGGAAGTATTCTTCCTGCCTTTAGCAGTTTCCTCACTGTTAAGATTGAAATAGATGAGTTCTAAAATTCTCATTTAGGGGCTGGGGTTGTGGCTCAGCGGTAGAGCGCTCGCCTAGCATGTGCGATCCTGGGTTCGATCCTCAGCACCACGTAAAAATAAATAAAGATATTGTGTCCGACTAAAAAATAAATATTAAAAATAAAATAAAATTCTCATTTAAATACTGCCAGGCTCATATTTACCTTAAGGACTTTTCTTCATCATCTTGTGATGCTGTTTTATGGGAATAAATCTGTTTTGGAAGAAAATACTGTCATAAGTATCACAATGACCACTAATCTCCAAGTCTCTATTCATTCCTTATATTTATTTTTAAGTCTTATCTACCCAGTGAGATAATAACTTTTCTGAGGGCAGGAATTCTATCCTTTTAATGGTTCTCTGACTCTTCCATAGTACCTAGCTTAGGGTCTTGCATGCAGCTGGCACTTAATATATTTTATTGACTGTTTTAGATAAAATCCAACAGATAATTCCTAATAAAAACACTTAATAGTAGAAAAAGAAAGAACTACTTAACTTGATAAACATGTCTGCCAGAACTTTAAACAACAGTGTCGTTTTAAAATCAAGAATAAGATTAGGATGCCTGTTATTGCTGCTGTTCAACCTCATTGAGGAGGTCTTAATCAATGCAGTATGAAAAATAAATGAGGGCATAAATGGGGAAAGGAACTGAAACTATATATCAAAATGGATTCTACTGTCATGTATAACTAAAAAGATCCAATTAAAAAAATCTATGTAGTGAAAATACTAAAATTCAGCTGGATGTGGTGGCACACACTTATATTCCCAGCAGTCCGAGATATTAAGGCAAGAAGATCAAGTTTAAGGCCAGCCTGGGTAACTTTGAAATACCCTGTCTTAAAATAAAAAATATTTTTTAAATTTTTTTTATTGTAGCTCAGTGGTAGAGCACTTGCCTACCATGCGTGAGGCACTTGGTTTACCGCATAAAAATAAAATATGGAAGGAAATGCTTCCTTTTAAAAAATAAAAATAAAAAAGACTGGGAGTGCAGTTCGGTGGTGGAGTGCCCCTGAGTTCAATCCCTAGCACCACAATAAATAAATAAATAAATAAATAAATAAATAAATGCACATTAAGAAGAAATGAATATATGGCATGAGATTACATGTTCCCAGAATGTTGTAAAGATGTTAATTCGCAAATTCATTTTCAAATTCAATCTAGTCCTATTCAAATTCAAAGACAGTTTTTTTGTTTGTTTGTTTTTGTTTTTATTTTGTTTTTCTTTTGGCAGAGAAAATATATAAGAATAGTGATGAAATGTACGAAATGATCAGGAGAGCAGGAGCTTGCCCTACCAAATATATAGCTTGAAATATGTTATAAAGCAACTGGAATTAAGTGGTGTGATGTTAGTACTGGCACTGTGTTAGATTCTCAGCAACACATACAAACAAACAAACAAATAAATAAATAAATAAATAAATGTCCATTGACAACCTATTGAGAAAAGTAATAAACCATCATGTAAGCAAACAGAAGGTAAACAGAAGCCAGAGCCAGGAATATACTATTATCACTAGGACCTGCTCTGGAGTAGCCTGATGAGAATTTAGCTGCAGTGCTTTACCTGAACACCTACTTAGACAATACCTCACACTGGAGGAGGAGGAAGCTGTGTGGATCCACTGAGTCTACATATAGCACTTTTATCTTTTAGCCCTCTCCTTTTACCCCAGGGTGATGACTGCTGCTTGAGAGTGAAGTCATTTCTTGTCATTTCAGTAACAAGGAAAGAAATCAGTGGTAGAATGAAAGTACATCAAAACTTTACAAAAATGAGAATAACAAATTGTGGACATGGTTTTGGGTTGGACAAATTTTGCTGCGATGACATCTCTGGCCATATTAGTCTTAATTTCTTAAGAAATTATAGCTTGTTCTCTTGGTTTCAATTTCTCAAAGATTCCCTGGAAATGAAGTTCCTTTAAAAGTCTCTGGGGCTGGGCACTGTGAAGCACACTTATAATCCCAGCTGCTTGGGAGGCTGAGGCAAAAGGATTGTGAGTTCAAAGCCAGCCTCATCAATTTATCGAGGTACTAAGCAACTCAGTGAGACCCTGTCTCTAAGTAAAATACAAAAAAGGGCTGGAGATGTGGCTCAATGTTCAAACACCCCTGGGTTCAATCCCTGGTACCAAAAAGTAAAATAAAAAAATAAATAAAAATCCCTAGAATATATTTTTCAATAAAAGAACAAAGCATAACTCAGTGTTAGTGACTGAAGAGAAATGTCAAGTAGTAGGTGGGGAAGGAACTTTGATTTTCAGGGTATACGTTCTAAATCTATTACAATGATAAGATGTATTCTGGAAACCTGAATTGATTGTTGTCCTTACCTCAATCACACAGAAAATTATAATCAAAATCATCACCACTACAGTCACAGATATTGCCAAGATGAGTTTGTTGTTATGACCATATCCCGGGACTCCTTTTGTGAGCTAAAAGAAAGAAAAAGAATGTTTAACTATTCAAAATTTCCATTCTTCCAGGTGAATAGCTGGCAGTTTCTTAAAGAACACACCAAATTTAATATGTTACATCTTATTATCACACATTTTTTTCCTATTATTTGTTTATCTTGTGTGTTAAGTCCACTTTATTCTCTAATGGAACAAAATGGGGATCACTGTCTTGGGCAAAGTTATGTGGCCAAGACAAGATGTGGACTAGAAGCCCCTGGTCTTCCCGCTTGAATGCTTCAATTGTATACCCTAAATGATGAAAAAGTCTGGGCTTCTTGTTCAATAGTTTCCCTCACCTCACTTGTCTCCTCATGCTCTTTGTTATCACCCTGGGCTTCTGTGCTCTCATTGATATAGTTCTCAGTTTTCCACTGGTCTGTATCCCATTCGGCCTTGGACCCCTTGATTTCTTGCTGCTCACTGAGAAGCTTCATCAGGAGGCCTGTTCTGGAGATGAGCTTGGCACAGGCCAGTTGCACATAGGGTTCAGAGCAGTCCAATTTCAAAGTCCGAATAACATGAGAAATGAGCCTTCTCACGTCATTGTTGGGGATGAGGGACCGAAGATGCTGGTTTAGCTGAATTTCAAACTGATCACCTGGGGATGCCGTCAATGGGTAGGATAAGTCTTCAGGCTTGGGTTGTGAGTCAGTGTTCGAGTTGAGGTATTCCCATTGTGTCTTATTGGTTTGTTGAACAGTTGGCATTATGTTGAAAGGAGTCACAGCAGAATCTACAGCCTCTGCAGCAGCGTTTTCATAGGTTGCATTTTCAGAGGTGGGTTCATCCAACACAGTAATGTTTGCTTCAGAAATAGTTCCTTCAGAAGGAATTTTTGCAGTATTGTTTTCTGCAGGAACACTTTCTATAGGTTCTGGAAGAGCATATAATCTTGAGAAAGGATTCTCCTGAGAATTCAGGTCTCCTAAAGATGAAGAGGCCCCTCGTGGGGGGGAATTTATGAGGCTCCTTATTGCAGAGAATGGGGGCCTCTTTGCAAGCATCAGTCTATTGTGCAAATTATCCTTTCTGAACTTTCGACTCACTTTGGCCTTGGGTATTCTGTGGGCTGCAAGAGGGTAAGTTTTATGAAAGCTGTGAGTCTTTTTGGAACGCATGACTGGTTTATCAGCCTTCAGGCTTTTAACTCGAGCATTTGCATCTTCTAAAACAAAAAGGGTGTAGGTTAAGTCTTTTGCTTTGTTTCTAATCTCAGGCTGTAATTTTGAAATGGAGGAGGTGGGAGATTTGCCCAAGGAGTATTGTTTCAAAAAAGAAGAGACTGCTGCCTTATGTTCATTTGTAAATGAAGCGTCCAGGAGGGAGTTTCCCACTAACTTCCTGGGCCTCCTCCGCACCTTGTGAAGCTGCTCTAGTTCCCTTGGGATTGGTCTCCTGAGCCTGCCTTCTTGGGCAACATTCTCCGCAAGTGCCCAGGCACTCTGTTTCCGTTTTCTCATTTCATTGAGGTGTCTTTTCCGTATGCCCTTCGGCCCCTTGATGACTCTGTTTACTCTCCGCAGCCTTTTCTTTGTACTCTCAATCTCTGCTAGGCTGTTTTCCTGTGGTTGGGCAGTTTCCAATTTCTTTTGAAAGATTTGGCGTTTAAATTTGGGACCTAAAAGCCTAGATTGCATAAGCATGACAGTTTTTTCTTTTTTTTTCACCTCATCAATTTTTTCCTGAATTTCTGCATCTAACAAATTTTCCAGAAAATGAAGCTTCTTTAATTTGTTTTTATAAGTTGGATTGTTGGATGCAGTTGAAAGAGAGTTCTTTGTATTGTTCTTCAAATATTCCATGGCATTACCTCCATCTTGTACGTTTGAAAAAAGCAGTTTAATGAATGGTAATAATGTTGACTCTACGTCTTCTAGATTTCCCTCTGAGAAATATGGCAATATGTAATTTAATGCACTTATAACATCACTTTCATCATTGAAGTCTAGCTGTTCATTTAAGAATCCCGAAAAGGTGACACCATTTTTATCTGAAGCTGGCTTTTCAGGCTCAATAGAAAGCTCAGTGCTAGTGTTCTTCTTCCGGGCCTGTAACACCTTCATGAATGATCCTTCTGTATTCCCTACAGATGCATCTTGAACTGTCAAAAAAGAAGAGACTACTTTTGATAACAGAAGACTGATGGACAGCTTTTTGTCAGTCCACAGCCATACATTCCAGCCAAACATTTAAGTGTCATTTAGAAGAAAGAAAAATAATTTCATAATTAAACCTATGAAATGGCAACAACACAAAGAAAAAAAAGACATCTTTATTGACAAAGTGCTACTTAACTCAGAATATTCCATACTGTGTATAAGAACTCTGTTTAGGACAGCCAATTGCCCAATACTCAATAAAAGCCCAAGACTAGAAGAGAAATATTCATGGGCTCTGAGAGATTCTCTACAGATCAGCTGTGTCTCCTTACATTTACATACCCCATGCTGTCCCCGCTCAGATACAGAGGGGGCACAAGGCTTCCTCTATCCACCTCTTCAGTGTGTCATGTTCCTTCACATCAGATGATCATGACAAAGGACATTCTTCCAAGGAGAATAAGAACCAAGAAGCTAAAGCACAGGCTCCGCTCTTTCTGTTAACACATCCTCCCTCATCTGAACATGTCCTTTCCACCTACTCACCCAGTTCCTTCACCTGGCCCCTGTTCCCCGTACATCTTAGGCTCCATAACAGATGCCTCTACACACACACACACACACACAAAACACCCCACTATATCCATACTGGTTCTTTCCCTAAATTAAGGCAGGGATCTGGGATGTGAGTTAAAAGATTTTTTAATTTGCCTGGTTCTATGCCAATACTGAATGTGCAATAAATCGACAGAATAACAGCATTTTCTGGATAAACAATACTTGAGGTTCTGAAGTACAGTAATGGAAAAGCTATTTTTGTCAGAAGCCTTCCCTGTTTTCATATTAGATGTGAAAACTAGCAATTCTAGCTCTGGGAATCATCCAAAGCTTCTAGCTAAATGAGGTCAAGTGTACCATTGTGTAGCTGGATTTTTTTTTTCCTTTTTTTTTTTTTTTTTTTTGGGTACCTGGGATTTGAACCCAGGGGCACTTAACCATTGAGCCACACCCCCAGGTCTTTTTTATTTTTTTTATTTTGAGACATGGTCTCACAAAATTGCTTAGGACAAAACTCGTGGAGCCATATTTTATTTTTCTCTTTTCGATACACCTCATCCCCTAACTCTTTTAGTCAATCATTAAAGCATTTGTTATTCTTCTAAAGCTCCCAGGATTTTTTTCCTTTTAACAGACTAAAGTCAAACCTTAAAATGTTTTTAATATCTTACTTTTAAAACCTGGCATTTTTATTTGTTATCAAACAGAATAAATTGATGGAATTTGATTTTTCTTGTTCTAACTTTTATTTGTCCTTTTTAGTTATGGCAGTAGAATGTATTTTGACATATCATATACACATGGAGTATAACTTCCCATTCTTGTGGTTGTACATGACGTGGAGTTACACTAGTTGTGTATTCATATATGAACATAGGAATGTTATATCTGATTCATTCTATTGTTTTTCCCATTCCCATTCCCTCCTCCTTCCCCCACTCCCCCTTGCGCTCCCAGGATTTTCTTTCTACTCCCATCACAACCACTCTGATTAAGCTCCTTCTTGCTTTACTCATAGATTTTGCTAAAGTTTTCTAGGTGGCCCCATTGAATTAAGCTTTCTCTTCTAGATCACTCTAAAAATGGATTATAAAATTATCTTCCTGTTTTAATTATTTTTATCTCTTGCTTGAAAACTTTCAGTGGCTCTTCATTTCTCACTGTGTAACTTTCAAACACCTATAGTTGATATTTAAGATTTTTCATATTACCTTTCATTGATTCTAACCCAATACTTTGTAGGCCTACTAGTCTACCAAATCCTGGTCATTCTTGCAGCCATTCCTTTGTGTAGATATACTTCCTGTTTTTTTCTTTAACAATTATAGCCACTTTCAAGCACCAGGTAACATTTGAGCCTATCTGTACAGCTTTCCCAACATCCATACCTCAGTAATGAAAGATTCTGAAGAATTACTGCACCTGTGGTCTGCATCCTCTTTTGGTACTTAATTATATATCATCTCCATTTTTAGTCTTCTTCCCACCTATCATTTTCGTGTTCTGTAAACAATGTCATATTTCTGTGGCTCCTATAGTACTTAGCCCTCAGTTGGGCACAAAATGGATGTTATATGAAAGCCAAGGCTAAGATGAATTCTGGACATAACTGAGGGACTGAATAATAATATTAACAGCTAGTATTCATATATGATAGGCACCGACATGAGTATTACATGTACTCTCTCATCTAAATTTCACAACAATCCTATGAACTGGTAACTATCATAATCCCCATTTTCCAAATAAGGAAACTGAGACATAGAGCTTTTTTGCCCAAGGTCACAACGCTAATAAATGAAAGATCTGGGTTCAAAGTCAGGCAGTCTTATTCTAGAATCTACTCTTAACCACTTGGTTGTATCATCATTAATGAGTTGTAAAGCAGATGGAGCAAAATGGTAGAGCTTAAGCAATGATATGATAGGGCTAAATAAAAATGGGTAAGAAAATAAAGGATGATCACAAGTGAAAGATGGGAGAAAGGACACAAGAGTAAGAAGGAAAAAGAGGATATGGAGAAGTTGACAAGCAAAAACTAAAAGCAAAAAGTCAGTCAATGTGGGTTGGGGAGATGAGAAAGGTCCCGGAGACCCTTGAGGAAAAGGGTAGGCAGAATTCAGAGCACAAATGAGGAAAGGTGATTCTTACAAGACTGTGAAGGTGCCATTGTAGCTGTAGGGCTCTAGCACAGGCACTCGGTGGAGTTTCTGCATTGGGGCGAGACCAACACACAACAGTGTCTCATCTTGGCAGGTACAGAGCTCACATATACTAGTGTTCTTGGTGACATTTTCTTCCTTTTCTGTGGCATAAATTTCGGGGAAATGAGTTGTGGTTTGGTCTGGCTCCACTTGTGCAACTGTGAATTCAGTCATATTTGTTTGCTGTGAAGTTGTTTCAGTTGTTGAAAGAGTTGTAGGAGTTGCAGAACTTTCAGTTGCCACACTGGGTAGTGGAGTCAGGGTAATTGTCACGTCTGGAGGTTGAACTCCAACACTAGAGGACTCCGACACCGGAGTTGTACTTATTGTTGGAAGTGTAATCTCATAATATACAGGAGGTTTCGCTATAATCTCTTTATATGGCTCTGGAAGCTGAATTGGCTTCCCCGGCAAGGTTTGAGAAGACGCAATATCAATGTTGGGTTTTGAAGTTATGGTAATTTCCACTTCAAAAGATTGAGCTATGACTGAAGTTTCCTTGTGGTTGATTTGAGGATTTGTAGTCTTTTGGTATGGACGTGGAAATGTCACATCAGGGGGCTCTGGAGGAAGATTTGTAGTTTCCAGATCTAGATGTGGAAATGTTGTCTCCGGGGGTTTTGGAGGAGGATTTGTAGTCCCCTGGTGAGGACGTAGAAGTGTTACCTCATGGGGCTTTAGAGGAAAAGCTGTAGAATGTTCTCCCACATTGGGCTCTGGAGTTATGGGGAGTTCCACGTCGTGGGGCTTTGGAGGAAAAGCTGTAGGATGTTCAACCTTGACATTGGGCTCTGGAGTTATGGGGAGTTCCACATCCTGGGGCTTTGGAGGAAAAGCTGTAGGATGTTCAACCCCCACATTGGGCTCTGGAGTTATGGGGAGTTGCACTTCCACAGGTTTAAATGCGAGGCTGGGTACTGTTGAATAATGAACTTGATTCTCAGTTAGGACCTGTGGCTGAGTTGAAGTTTCTTGTGTTGGAATCATTCCTTCTTGATACTTTGGAAGCAAAGTTGAGGTTTTCTGCATGGTTGGAAAAACAAATACGGGGACCGTTGGAAGAGATATAGAGAACGTTCCAATAGCTATAGGGAACGATGAAAGAGCGACAGGCTTCTTCTTCGCCCTAGAACGTTTAGTGGGTTTTGGAGTCGAGGTGAGTTCCAGGTCCAAAGGTTGAAATGTAACACTGGGTGATGTTAAATCCTGAGCTTGATTCTGACTTAGGACCTCAGTTGAAGTTTCCATCTGAGTTGTGGTTGCTTGTTGGGCTGAAGAAAATCCAAAGTTTTCAGGGAATCCTGGAGACTGGGAAGGGGCATTCGACTGGGTTGGATAAAATGTAACTTGCTGGGTGGAAACTGGCTCAACTTCTTTAGTGGCTTCTGAAGGTACAGTAACTATCAGAGCCACATGTTGAACTGTGGTTTTAGGCAAATTTGAAGACCCACTTCTGAACATTACTTCTAGATCTTGAGGTGAAAATGACATGGAATCACTGAAGGAAGCAATAGTCGGGACAAATGTGGATTCTGGAGGTTTAGTTGGGAGTGTTTCCTGGACTGGTGGAAGTTCAACACTCACGGGGGGCGTTGAGGGCAGAGATGAGCTCTCCTGCTGACTTGATAAAGATTCCTCAGGCAGCTCTTCAAGCTGACTGGGGACCTCTTGATCAATTGGAGGTTGTTCCTCCTCTAGAGGGGGGCTTGGCTGAGGTTCCAACTGCTCAGGGGACACTGAGGACTCATCTAGGGTCTCCTGTTGCGCTGAAGTTTCAACCTCACTATTCAATTCTGGAGTAGGAGACTCAGCTTGATCAGAACCTAGAGAAGAACCTGTCACATCCTCACCTTCTGGAGATTGACCTACATCGTTAGGGAGCTCTGGAGGCACAGTTGGGGCTTCAGGCTGGGATGCAGAAGGTCCTGACTCATTAGTTGGAATTGAGGGAGGAACTATAGCCTCACCATTGATCATAGAAGTTCCCACCTCTGTAGTGGGTTCAGGTGTTATAGTCATTAGTACATCTGCAGGTTCACCGGTCACACTGGGCAAGTCTAGAGATTGCACTGGTACTTCCAGCTGGCTTTCAGAAGACTGGTCCTCCCCAGGAGACTCAGAAGGCTCAGTTGAGGTCTCTTGCTCACTGAGAGAAGGTTCAGTCTCCACAGGAGGGCCCGGAGGCTGAGCTGGGGTCTCTTGCTGGGTCAGAGAAGGTTCTACCTCCTCCACATACTCTGGAGGCTGAACTGGGGCCTCCTGAACTGGGGCCTCCTGAACTGGAGCCTCTGGCTGAACTGGGGCCTCCTGAACTGGAGCCTCTGGCTGAACTGGGGCCTCCTGAACTGGAGCCTCCTGAACTGGGGCCTCTGGCTGAACTGGGGCCTCCTGCTGGGCTAGAGAAGATTCGGCCTCCTTGGTAGGTTCCGAAGTTATGGTAATTTCCACATCTGCAGGCCTACCTGTAACACTGGGCAAGTTATAATAATGAACTTGATCCTGACCTAGAGATGGAACTACAGGTAGAGTTGGTAGAGTTTCAGCTATATTCTCCATAGGGGACTTGGGAGCTTGAACTGGAGTCTCTTGCTCAGCTAAAGAGGGTTCAGAGAGCTCTGAAGTCTGAGCTGGAGCCTCTTTTTGGGTTGATGAAGGTTCTACTACTTCAAGACCCTCTGAAGGCTGGGTTGGGGCCTGCTCCTGGCCTGAAGGAAGGTGAATCTCTTTATCTGCCTGCGGAGTTACGGTAACCAGATCTGCAGGTTTACTTGTGACAACCGGCTGAGTGTCACTTCTTAGAGATGAAAGCTTATGATGCATTGATGCTTCACCTCCTAGAGCCTCCTGGTCCTCAGGAACTTCTTGCTGGGACGAAGAGGACTGGAGCTCCTCAGGAGTCTCTTGGGCCTCCACAGAAGGTTCAACCTGGTCAGGAGTTTCTGGAGACTCCTCTGAGTTCTCCTGGGATTCCGGAGGTAGGTTGCCAGAAGAAGCTACATCTGTACTTGGATACACATAATCATCCTGCAAGTTGTTCTGAAGCTGAAGTTTTGCAAATTGCTTTGGAGTTCCACCAACAACTTTAGCAAATCTCGGATGCTGAGCTACATCCTTCTTCAGATTCAGTGGTGAAACAATAAACTTTGCTGCTTTTGCACTCTGACTATCTAGAGGTGGAACAAGTACTTCAAATGACTGGTGATCTGTAGACTGATGCAGATTGACAGTATGAATCTTACTTTTGAGTCGAGCATTGGAACCAATTCTGGGAGCCTCTCTTTCGGAATTAGTTTGTCTTGATGCAGCAAACTGATCTTGAACAGCAAACTGATCCATCTCTGGGGCCGGCTCTCCAGGTGAAACCCTGCCCAAGAATGGAAGCAAACTGTCAGTTAACTTCCGTGGTGAGTCCAACATCTGGGAGCGAGCAGAGGACCCCAGGTCATCAAAGACTCCCGGGTCTGCCGGGGGTGTAAGCGCATGGGGCGATAAGGGTGGGAGTTCAGAGGAGAGCAGAGACCAGGGCTTGATAGGCCCTGGGTGCTCAGCGGTCAGCTGGAGAGGGTCCTGGGGCGACTCCAGAGGCTGAGCTGCCTGGACCAGCAGCCACAATGGTTGCCACGTGAGGAGAAGCCCTGGTGCCCAGAGGCGCAGCAGGGACATGACGTGCGGAGGCTTCGGGGCACAGCGACCTAGGCCAATGGGGCGCGGGGCGCGCCTGTGGGAGCCTAACCGTTATGGCAGCCCCTTGAGGCGCGCGCCTGGGAAACCTCAGTGGCCCCGCCCCACCCTTTATTTATGACACCTTGATTATAACACCTTTATTAGGCTCAACCTTTATTAGGCTCACTCAGACCGGGAGCCTTTTCCCACAATCAACCAACCCAAGCTTCCCTTCCCCAAGCAGGGGCCACAATCGACCCCCACAGGCCCCCTCCCCTACATCGAAGCAGGATCTGGGCCCTAGATGTGGGTGGCACCAGGATTTAGGGAGGACCTAGCTGAGTTCGAGAGAGATGGCATAGAAAGGAGGATAAGGATTCAGAGGAAAGGAACAAGATCTGGGAGGCTAGATGGAACTGGAGGGCTGGAAATGATCATGGGCATCTCATCTTATTCTTTGGTCCTTCCAGCCACCAATCAATATAACCAGCCATTCATTACCCTACCATCCACCCATGCTTTCTGATTTCTTGAATATCTACTGTGTGTCAGGAAATATGCAAAGCCTAACAAGGGAAATTAACTGGGTCAACTATAGATGTTGCTTTCAAGGAAATTTTAGTATAAGAATGATAATATGTACCTTAAAAACCACAAAGCAATGTAAAAAAGAGAAAGTGTTGCAAGACAGTTGCACAAATTCCAGACCAAAAGGGAGATGTCCCTGCCACACAGAGACATGAAACCTTTGCACCAGCCATTTCCTGTGTCTGGAATTGTCTTCCTCTGGCATTTGGTTGATCAGATTTTCCATTTCATTAAGCACTGCTCAATGTCACTTCCTCAGAGAGTCTTTCCTTAAGTTCTCCATCCAGAACAGTCAGTGTCACCTGTCACACACCCTACTACTTTATTCTTCTTCATGCATTTATCGCTACCAGATGTAATACTGTGGTGTGTGTGTGTGTGTGTGTGTGTGTGTGTGTAGGGAAGCGGATTTGTTTGTATCCCTAGACTCTGAAACAGTTCTTGATATATAATAAGTGTTCAATTAATAATTTTTGCAGGAGTGTGAAATGCTGGGAAAAGCTTCCTGGCTTTGAAAAGAAGAACAGGAGACAAAGAAAGATGGCTAAAAAGCATGGCACTTACAGTCATTCAAGGAGTAACCCTCATATACTGATGTGGATGTTAAATACCCCCTTTACTCTTAGTAGAGCTGGAATTTGAACCATCGTCTCTTTGGTCCTGATTCCACCACATATTGATCCCTCAGCACCAGGAGACCTCCCTGTGCTCCAGTGGGGTAGCCGACATACCCCAGGGTCTGTTACCCACTGGGCCGGCAGGGAGCAGTTGGAGATGGCACTAGGGGGTTGTGATTCTCCAGGTGCCTTTGGCAAGACTCCTCAGTTGACCTGAAACCGACGATTGTGAAGCAGGGCAATTTCCAGGGTCAGATGCTGTTGAGAGCCACAGCCAAAGGGGCCCCAGCAAACTTCCAGCTGCCAGCAAACTTCCAGCTGCTGGCTGATGATTGGCTCACAGCGGCCCCAGCAACATCTAGCTGATTGGCTCCTCGGCCCCAGCAACATCTAGCCGATTGGCTCCTCTGCGGTGATGCTCACTGGGCTGTTCCCCTGCCCTTTCAGACCACGGAGCTGCTCATTGGGGGACTTTTTTGGCTCCGCCCACGTGACCCAGCCAATCGGCCTCAAGAGCAGGAGGATTGTGGGAGGTGGAGAGAAGCTTGTGTGGGAGAGGGAGGCTTGTGGAAAGCCGGTGGTGGCAGTTGAGGCTCTGAGGGTTTTTCCTGAGAGGCTGTTTTGTTTGGCATGTGTGGTTCTAAAAATAAAGTTAGTTTCTTTTGACAAGTGGCTCCTGATTGTGCCCAGCCAGACTGCAGCATTTGGTGGCTCGCACGGGGAGCGACTGAGGGTAAGTGAAACTGCTCGCCCCTGAGGGCAGGGCGAGAGGATGGGTAGCCATTTTAAGATTCCTCTTTTATTTTGCTTCACTTTTGTTTTAAGTTGCCTGTCCCTGGAGATGAGTGAGACGGAAGAAAAACCGCTCACATCTGAGGAAAAACTATTTACGTCTGAGGAACAGATAAGGAGAAAGGACGGATGCACATGTCAGGAGGATAGAAAGGCTATAATGACTTTTTGTTGTTCCCTTTTTATTTCATTCTGTCTCGGTTTTGTTTGGCGTTATCTTGTTGGGTTGTATTATAGTAGAAATACGGGATCAGAAATTAGTAAAAAACAAACTGAAAGAGTGTTAAGTAAATTGTTAGAGGAAGGAGGCATCTCAGTAAAATCAAGAACAATCAGGGCATACGTTGATACAATACAAAAATGTAGCCCATGGCTTTTTAAGGAGGAGTTGTTAAATATATCACAATGGAACCATCATGGTGAAGATTTAAAAAGAGTAGAAAAGAAAAGCCCAGGGACTCTGCCAGTTGGCACATTGCCATTGTGGACATTCGTATCTTGTTTGCTTAGTCCAAAGCCTTCAGTTCAGACAATGGTAGAGGAAGGAGAAGACATAATGATTCAAGTAAAGGGAAGGTCTCTCAAGTTAGTCAGACAGAGGAAAAGATTCAAGTAAAAGAGAAGGCCTCTCAAGCTAGTCAGACAGAGAAAGAAAGTGTAAAACAGAAAAAGCCATCAGGGGGAAAGTTACAACAGGAGACTGCTACTAACACCTTTCTATCACCAGAGGGTGTAAGTGTCCAATCAACAGCACCACCTCTACAGGAGACTGCTACTAACACCTTTCTATCACCAGAGGACGTAAGTGTCCAACTAACAAGGCCACCTCCATATGCTGGGAGGTCCCCAACCCCCGCAGTTGATAGTTGGGATCCTGAGACAAGATCTCAAATATTAACGTGCCCTGTATTTGAGGCAGGAGGGCAGCGAGTTTACCAAGTTTTAAATTTCAAAACAGTGAAGCAGCTAAAAGAGGCTGTAACAACCTATGGTCCTCAAGCACCCTTAACTGTAAGCATGGTCGAATCCATTAACAACTTGAACATGACGCCAGCAGATTGGGCTAATATGTGTAAAGCTGTGCTAAATGGAGGACAATACCTGTTATGGAAGGTTGCCAATGAGGAATTTTGCAAGGAGCCGGCTGGGCGAAATGCAGCAGCCGGTTATCCTCAGAGAAATCTAGATATGTTGTTAGGAAAGGGACCTTATGAGGATCAGCAGCAACAAATTGCATATGGTCCGTCCACCAAAAATTCAAATACGAGTAGATCAACTCAAATCACTTAATGACTTTCAAAAGTTATTAGGAGACATAAATTGGATAAGGCCTTATTTAGGTATACCAACAGGAGAGTTGGGACCTTTATTTGATATCCTAAAAGGTCCATCAGATCCAAATTCACCCCGAATGTTAACGCCTGAAGCAAGAAAGGCATTAAAAATCATTGAAACATATATGGAAAATATGCATTTGGATAGAATTGATATAAGTTTGCCTTTATTATTTATTGTACTACCAACAAAAAATATTCCTACAGGAGTATTTTGGCAAGAAGGTCCATTATTATGGATACATTTATCTTATTCTCCTAACACTATTCTTACTAGGTATCCTGAGGCTGTAGGACAATTAATACTCAAAGGAATAAAAGCAGCAAAGGGAGTGTTTGGAATTTCTCCCAATAAAATTATTACTCCATATACTATGAATCAAATTGATGAGTTAGCTAATGAGTTAAATACTTGGGCAATAATCATGTGCAAATCTAATGTTTCATTTGATAACCACTTACCATCTAATCCTTTATTGTCTTTATGGTCATTGCATCCTGTAATTTTTCCAAAAATGACAAGAAAAACACCTATCATGAATGCTCCAAATATATTCACTGATGGGTCAAATAATGGTACAGCAGCAGTAGTTACCCCTGATCAAACTTTTACATTTTTAGTACCCAAACAATCAGCTCAAAAGGTAGAGCTTAATGCAGTTTTACAAGCTTTTGTGATGTTTAAAGATTCTGTATTTAATTTATTTTCCGATAGTCAGTATGTAGTTAATGCTATAGTTATCTCTTGAAGATGCTGGTAGGATTTCCCCTTCTTCTACTGTTTTCTCTTTGCTTTCCACTATACAAAGTCTAATCTGGGACAGAAAAGATCCATTCTTTATAGGACATATCAGGGCACATACAGGATTGCCTGGAGCCCTTAGTTTGGGCAATGATTTAGCAGATAAAACTACACATGACATACATATTTTCTCTACACTAGAAGAAGCTATAAATTTTCATAAAAAGTTCCATGTCAATGCTAATACTTTACAAAAGCGTTTTAAAATAGCTAAGGAACAAGCTAGACAAATAATAAAACAATGTCAAAATTGTGTGACCTTTTTACCACAAGTTAATCTTGGAGTCAATCCTAGAGGATTGATACCTAACCATATTTGGCAGATGGACGTCACACACTTGCCAGAATTTGGAAAATTAAAATATTTGCATGTTACAGTTGATACTTCTTCTGGATTTTTGATGGGCTCCCTTCATGCCGGAGATGTTATAGCTAAAGATGTTATAGCTCATTGCTTACAAAATTTTGCCACTGTGGGTGTTCCAAAACAGTTAAAAACAGATAATGCCCCTGGTTATACTTCTACCTCTTTTAAACAATTTTGCTCAACATTTGGCATTACTCATATAACAGGAATCCCATACAATCCACAGGGACAAGGCATAGTTGAAAGAGCTCATCAAACTATTAAAATGTACTTATTAAAGCAAAAAGAAGGAATTGGGAAGGGGTATATATTCCCCAAAGATAAACTTAAAATAACCCTTTTTACTCTAAACTTTTTAAATTTGGATTCATCAGGACTTAGTGCTGCGGAAAGGCATATGTGTCCAAAAAATGTACATAAGCCCAAGGTACTTTGGAAGGATATTCTAACAGGACAATGGAAAGGTCCTGACCCAGTAATTGTCTGGAGTCGGGGGTCTGTTTGTGTGTTTCCACAGGGAGAACAGCAGCCGATTTGGATTCCAGAGAGATTAACCAAGGTCCTGACCCAGTGATTGTCTGGAGTCGGGGGTCTGTTTATGTGTTTCCACAGGGAGAACAGCAGCCGATTTGGATTCCAGAAAGATTAACTAAAGCGATTTCTACAGACCAAAAAGAAGATGATTTGGCTCAAATCCATAACAACTGATATCCAAAACTCCAGTTTGGCTGTTCTTACATCTGCAACAGAACCAGGATGCTTTTTTCAATATCTATTTTATTATTGCCCTTTGCCATATCATGAAGTTCTATTTTGTTTTTTGAGCTCATACAGACCTAGGTTAATGTTTTGCTGATCAGTTCTATTTTTTGACTATAGAGTTTTTAAACATTGCAATGGAGATTTCACCTGTAAAAAGTTATAAGGCCTTTACTATAATGTTATGTGTTGTATGTATTATATATGTGTGCACACTTGTGTTTTGTGTTATATGTTTGAATGTACGTATGTCCATATATCATATAAGATGAGCGCTCATGATAAAATGGATCCAAATATTTTTTTTTCACGTGATTTATATGGTTTAATTTAAATTGGGTAAACAACTGTTGAGGATTGTTTTAATATGTGAACAAAAAAGAAGGTTAACAGATCTGTTTGTTTACTTTCACCTTTCCTTTTCATTATATTTAATAATTCTCTTAAAGACAATGTAAATTGTTAAGAAAATTGTTTTCTTTTAGTGCCTTCTGTAATGTTACATAATTTTTTCTTTAGCCATTATTGCCAGAATTCCTATCTTCATCCCAGTGCCGGTGAAGACAATGTAAATTGTTAAGAAAATTGTTTTCTTTTAGTGCCTTCTGTAATGTTACATAATTTTTTCTTTAGCCATTATTGCCAGAATTCCTATCTTCATCCCAGTGCTGGTGAAGTGAAAGATAAAACCAATCTACAGCTTCTACAATAGCCATCACTGAACTGCTTGCAGAACTTGCCTGGACACATTGTGAGCTCACCTGTATGCATTGTGAACTATCTGTTGGTACAGCGAATTGTGGTAGTGCTGGAGTATTTTTGCTGATGATGTCACCGGTGGTACAATTTTTCAAAGGAGCCCTCAATTGGCTTAATGTCATGGCATTTTGCATCCTCCTCTACTAGTGATGGTCTAAAATTTGGGGGCCAACAGAGGTGAGGCAAAGAACCTCACCCCCCCACAGGTGCAAAGGCCTATCCACAAGTATGGCTGTATGCTGGACCGGTAGTCAGTGACGGGTATGATCCAATTGCAGTGGTACCAACCTAAGACAGGAGGCTGACGCCTAGAGGTCAGTTCATCCGATGACGGGTAAGGACCATATGTTGAATTGGACTGCCTAACAGGCACGGTCCCTAAGCCACATGCTTGTTGTTTAAACAGAGAGGGGGAGATGTTGAGAGCCACAGCCTGAGGGGCCCCAGCAAACTTCCAGCTGCCAGCAAACTTCCAGCTGCCGGCTGATGATTGGCTCACAGCAGCCCCAGCAACATCTAGCTGATTGGCTCCTCGGCCCCAGCAACATCTAGCTGATTGGCTCCTCTGCGGTGATGCTCATTGGACTGTTTCCCTGCCCTTTCAGACCACGGAGCTGCTCATTGGGGGACTTTTTTGGCTCCGCCCACATGACCCAGCCAATCGGCCTCAAGAGCAGGAGGATTGTGGGAGGTGGAGAGAAGCTTGTGTGGGAGAGAGAGGCTTGGGGAAAGCCGGTGGTGGCAGTTGAGGCTCTGAGGGTTTTTCCTGAGAGACTATTTTGTTTGTCGTGTGTGGTTCTAAAAATAAAGTTAGTTTCTTTTGACAAGTGGCTCCTGATTGTGCCCAGCCAGACTGCGGCAACC